>NW_026277860.1:0-1238 GCF_023373465.1 Oncorhynchus keta | reverse complement strand
AGTATGGGCTCATCAAGGTTAGTTATAGTATGGGCTCATCAATGTTAGTATAGTATGGGCTCATCAAGGTTAGTAG
The DNA here is from genome assembly GCF_023373465.1 of Oncorhynchus keta. Classification (NCBI taxonomy): domain Eukaryota; kingdom Metazoa; phylum Chordata; class Actinopteri; order Salmoniformes; family Salmonidae; genus Oncorhynchus; species Oncorhynchus keta. The sequence continues at coordinate 1,162 of NW_026277860.1, read as the reverse complement.
GAGAGGCTGGAGTATGGGTTCATCAAGGTTAGTATAGTATGGGTTCATCAAGGTTAGTATAGTATGGGTCTCATCAAGGTTAGTATGGTATGGGCTCATCAAGTTAGGTATAGTATGGGTCTCATCATGGTTAGTATAGTATGGGCTCATCAAGGTTAGTATAGTATGGGCTCATCAAGGTTAGTATAGTATGGGCTCATCAAGGTTAGTATAGTATGGGCTCATCAAGGCTAGTATAGTATGGGCTCATCAAGGTTAGTATAGTATGGGCTCACTCAAGGTTAGTATAGTATGGGCTCATCAAGGTTAGTATAGTATGGGTTCATCAAGGTTAGTAGGAGAGAGGCTAGGAGGTATGGGCTCATCAAGGTTAGTCTAGTATGGGTTCATCAAGGTTAGTATAGTATGGTCTCATCAAGGTTAGTACAGCATGGGCTCATCAAGGTTAGTATAGTATGGGCTCATCAAGGTTAGTATAGTATGGGCTCATCAAGGTTAGTATAGTATGGGCTCATCAAGGTTAGTAGGAGAGAGGCTGGAGTATGGGCTCATCAAGGTTAGTACAGTATGGGTTCATCAAGGTTAGTATAGTATGGGCTCATCAAGGTTAGTATAGCATGGGCTCATCAAGGTTAGTATAGTATGGGCTCATCATGTTAGTAGGCTATAAGGCTAGTAGTATGGGCTCATCAAGGTTAGTATAGTATGGGCTCATCAAGGTTAGTATAGTATGGGCTCATCAAGGTTAGTATAGTATGGGCTCATCAAGGTTAGTATAGTATGGGCTCATCAAGGTTAGTATAGTATGGGCTCATCAAGGTTAGTAAGAGAGAGGCTGGAGTATGGGCTCATCAAGGTTAGTACAGTATGGGCTAATCAAGGTTAGTATAGTATGGGCTCATCAAGGTTAGTAGGAGAGAGGCTGGAGTATGGGCTCATCAAGGTTAGTATAGTATGGGCTCATCAAGGTTAGTAGGAGAGAGGCTGGAGTATGGGCTCATCAAGGTTAGTACAGTATGGGCTCATCAAGGTTAGTATAGTATGGGCTCATCAAGGTTAGTACAGTATGGGCTCATCAGCGATTAGTATAGTATGGCTCATCAAGGTTAGTATAGTATGGGCTCATCAAGGTTAGTATAGTATGGGCTCATCAAGGTTAGTA
>NW_026277859.1:0-3345 GCF_023373465.1 Oncorhynchus keta | reverse complement strand
ATGACAGTCAGTGATGATGACAGTCAGTGGATGATGACAGTCAGTGGTGAAGACAGTCAGTGATGAAGACAGTCAGTGATGAAGACAGTCAGTGATGATGACAGTCAGTGATGAAGACAGTCAGTGATGATGACAGTCAGTGGTGAAGACAGCGAGTGGTGATGATGACAGTCAGTCGTGATGAAGACAGTCAGTGATGGAGACAGCGAGTGGTGATGACAGTCAGTGATGAAGACAGCGAGTGGTGATGACAGTCAGTGGTGAAGACAGTCAGTGGTGATGACAGTCAGTGGTGAAGACAGTCAGTGGTGAAGACAGTCAGTGGTGATGAAGACAGTCAGTGGTGATGAAGACAGTCAGTGATGAAGACAGTCAGTGATGAAGACAGTCAGTGATGATGACAGTCAGTGGTGAAGACAGCGAGTGGTGATGATGACAGTCAGTCGTGATGAAGACAGTCAGTGATGGAGACAGCGAGTGGTGATGACAGTCAGTAATGAAGACAGCGAGTGGTGATGACAGTCAGTGATGATGACAGTCAGTGGTGAAGACAGTCAGTGGTGAAGACAGTCAGTGGTGAAGACAGTCAGTGGTGAAGACAGTCAGTGGTGAAGACAGTCAGTGGTGAAGACAGTCAGTGGTGAAGACAGTCAGTGGTGATGACAGTCAGTGATGATGACAGTCAGTGATGAAGACAGTCAGTGGTGATGACAGTCAGTGGTGAAGACAGTCAGTGATGATGACAGCCAGTGGTGAAGACAGTCAGTGGTGATGACAGTCAGTGATGATGACAGTCAGTGATGATGACAGTCAGTGGAGATGACAGTCAGTGATGAAGACAGTCAGTGATGAAGACAGTCAGTGATGATGACAGTCAGTGATGAAGACAGTCAGTGATGATGACAGTCAGTCGATGAAGACAGTCAGTGATGGAGACAGCGAGTGGTGATGACAGTCAGTGGTGAAGACAGTCGAGTGGTGATGACAGTCAGTGGTGAAGACAGTCAGTGGTGAAGACAGTCAGTGATGAAGACAGCGAGTGGTGATGACAGTCAGTGGTGAAGACAGTCAGTGGTGAAGACAGTCAGTGGTGAAGACAGTCCGTGGTGATGACAGTCAGTGATGAAGACAGTCCGTGGTGATGAAGACAGTCAGTGATGAAGACAGTCAGTGATGATGACAGTCAGTGATGAAGACAGTCAGTGATGATGACAGTCAGTGATGAAGACAGCGAGTGGTGATGATGACAGTCAGTCGTGATGAAGACAGTCAGTGATGGAGACAGCGAGTGGTGATGACAGTCAGTAATGAAGACAGCGAGTGGTGATGACAGTCAGTGGAGATGACAGTCAGTGATGAAGACAGTCAGTGATGAAGACAGTCAGTGGTGAAGACAGTCAGTGGTGAAGACAGTCAGTGGTGAAGACAGTCCGTGGTGATGACAGTCAGTGGTGATGAAGACAGTCAGTGATGAAGACAGTCAGTGATGAAGACAGCGAGTGGTGAAGACAGTCAGTGGTGAAGACAGTCAGTGGTGAAGACAGTCAGTGATGAAGACAGTCAGTGATGAAGACAGTCAGTGATGAAGACAGTCAGTGATGAAGACAGTCAGTGGTGAAGACAGTCAGTGGTGAAGACAGTCAGTGGTGAAGACAGTCAGTGGTGAAGACAGTCAGTGGTGAAGACAGTCAGTGGTGATGACAGTCAGTGATGAAGACAGTCAGTGGTGATGAAGACAGTCAGTGATGAAGACAGCGAGTGGTGATGATGACAGTCAAGTGGTGATGATGACAGTCAGTGGTGATGACAGTCAGTGGTGATGACAGTCAGTGGTGAAGACAGTCAGTGGTGAAGACAGTCAGTGATGAAGACAGTCAGTGATGAAGACAGTCAGTGATGAAGACAGCGAGTGGTGATGACAGTCAGTGATGAAGAAAGCGAGTGGTGATGATGACAGTCAGTGGTGATGACAGTCAGTGGTGAAGACAGTCAGTGATGAAGACAGTCAGTGATGATGACAGCCAGTGGTGAAGACAGCCAGTGGTGAAGTCAGTCCGTGGTGATGACAGTCAGTGATGAAGACAGTCAGTGGTGATGAAGACAGTCAGTGATGAAGACAGTCAGTGATGAAGACAGTCAGTGGTGAAGACAGTCAGTGGTGAAGACAGTCAGTGATGAAGACAGTCAGTGATGAAGACAGTCAGTGATGAAGACAGTCAGTGATGAAGACAGTCAGTGATGAAGACAGCGAGTGGTGATGACAGCGAGTGGTGATGACAGTCAGTGATGAAGACAGCGAGTGGTGATGATGACAGTCAGTGGTGAAGACAGTCAGTGATGAAGACAGTCAGTGATGAAGACAGTCAGTGGTGAAGACAGCCAGTGGTGAAGACAGCGAGTGGTGATGATGACAGTCAGTGATGAAGACAGTCAGTGATGAAGACAGTCAGTGATGAAGACAGTCAGTGATGAAGACAGTCAGTGATGAAGACAGTCAGTGATGAAGACAGTCAGTGGTGAAGACAGTCAGTGGTGATGACAGTCAGTGGTGATGACAGTCAGTGATGAAGACAGTCAGTGATGAAGACAGTCAGTGATGAAGACAGTCAGTGGTGATGACAGTCAGTGGTGAAGACAGTCAGTGGTGAAGACAGTCAGTGGTGAAGACAGTCAGTGGTGAAGACAGTCAGTGGTGAAGACAGTCAGTGGTGATGAAGACAGTCATGGTGATGAAGACAGTCAGTGATGAAGACAGTCAGTGATGATGACAGTCAGTGATGAAGACAGTCAGTGATGAAGACAGTCAGTGATGAAGACAGTCAGTGATGAAGACAGTCAGTGATGATGACAGTCAGTGGTGAAGACAGCGAGTGGTGATGATGACAGTCAGTGGTGATGAAGACAGTCAGTGATGAAGACAGTCAGTGGTGATGACAGTCAGTGATGAAGACAGTCGAGTGATGATGACAGTCAGTGATGATGACAGTCAGTGGTGAAGACAGTCAGTGGTGATAGACAGTCAGTGATGAAGACAGCGAGTGATGATGACAGTCAGTGATGATGACAGTCAGTGGTGAAGACAGTCAGTGGTGAAGACAGTCAGTGGTGAAGACAGTCAGTGGTGAAGACAGTCAGTGAGATGACAGTCAGTGATGATGACAGTCAGTGATGAAGACAGTCAGTGGTGATGACATAGTCAGTGGTGAAGACAGTCAGTGAGTGATGACAGTCAGTGGTGAAGACAGTCAGTGGTGATGACAGTCAGTGATGATGACAGTCAGTGATGATGACAGCGAGTGCAGTAGAGAACTAGATGACAGTCAGTGATGAAGACAGTCGAGTGAT
>NW_026277858.1:0-5388 GCF_023373465.1 Oncorhynchus keta | reverse complement strand
ACGGTCATTGGAAACAACGCAATAAAACTGCGGGAAGTTCGGGACAGAGTGCTGGCAGACAATATCACTTTTGGGAATGTGACTACGGTCAGCACAACGACAATTGCCAAAGTCCCAGAGAAACCTCAAATAAGGAGGAAGCAGTTGTACACTGCACCCTTTGAGAGAAACGGTGAACGTGTGAAAGAAGAAACTGCACACACATTCATCTTTGTGGATGAAGCTGAAATCAACCTGGCAAAAAAACACGCCGCAGGGGAAGAAATGTGATTGGACAGAGAGCAACCGTTGGATGTCCCAGGCCAGAGAGGAGCTAACATCACAATGTCTGCAGCACTTTCCAATGATGGTTTGCTGCTACACAAACCACTCATTGGCCCATAAAATACAGAGGCTACTTTATTTTCCGGATGACCTGCATAATGGACTTGTGCCAGCGGAGGAGAGAGGGGCAATAAACTCCCCACCGGCCGTTGTTGTGTGATAATGTGGAATTTCACCACTCTGCTGCAGTCACAGACTGAGCTACTACACATCCCAGGATGCGTTTGCATATCTGCCTCCATACTCTCCCTTCCTAAAACCCAATAGAGGGGTTTTTCTGCGTGAGGTGGAAGGTTTATGACCTTACTGGATGCCATGAATGGGATGTGGAGACGCTTCTCCTTTAGACTTCCAGGTTGAATTAGACATTCGGAAGATACTTTCAAGATGCATCGCCAGAGAAGACATAAGATGTGATGTTGATGAGAGCCTGTGGCCAAATGCACCAGAGGGAGAACTAGAATCCTCACAGTACTGTACAATATGAGTGTTATATTATACATGTTGATGAGAACTAGAACCCTCACAGTACTGTACAGTATGAGTGTTATATTATACATGTTGATGAGAACTAGAATCCTCACAGTACTGTACAGTATGAGTGTTATACTATACATGTTGATGAGAACTAGAACCCTCACAGTACTGTACAGTATGAGTGTTATACTATACATGTTGATGAGAACTAGAACCCTCACAGTACTGTACAGTATGAGTGTTATATTATACATGTTGATGAGAACTAGAACCCTCACAGTACTGTACAGTATGAGTGTTATATTATACATGTTGATGAGAACTAGAACCCTCACAGTACTGTACAGTATGAGTGTTATATTATACATGTTGATGAGAAATAGAACCCTCACAGTACTGTACAGTAGGAGTGTTATAATATACATGTTGATGAGAACTAGAACCCTCACAGTACTGTACAGTATGAGTGTTATATTATACATGTTGATGAGAACTAGAACCCTCACAGTACTGTACAGTATGAGTGTTATATTATACATGTTGATGAGAACTAGAACCCCTCACAGTACTGTACAGTATGACCATGTTGATGAGAACTAGAACCCTCACAGTACTGTACAGTATGAGTGTTATACTATACATGTTGATGAGAACTAGAATCCTCACAGTACTATACAGTATGAGTGTTATACTATACATGTTGATGAGAACTAGAACCCTCACAGTACTGTACAGTATGAGTGTTATACTATACATGTTGATGAGAACTAGAACCCTCACAGTACTGTACAGTATGAGTGTTATACTATACATGTTGATGAGAACTAGAACCCTCACAGTACTGTACAGTATGAGTGTTATACTATACATGTTGATGAGAACTAGAACCCTCACAGTACTGTACAGTATGAGTGTTATATTATACATGTTGATGAGAACTAGAACCCTCACAGTACTGTACAATATGACTGTTATATTATACATGTTGATGAGAACTAGAACCCTCACAGTACTGTACAGTATGAGTGTTATATTATACATGTTGATGAGAACTAGAACCCTCACAGTACTGTACAGTATGAGTGTTATATTATACATGTTGATGAGAACTAGAACCCTCACAGTACTGTACAGTATGAGTGTTATACTATACATGTTGATGAGAACTAGAATCCTCACAGTACTGTACAGTATGAGTGTTATACTATACATGTTGATGAGAACTAGAACCCTCACAGTACTGTACAGTATGAGTGTTATACTATACATGTTGATGAGAACTAGAACCCTCACAGTACTGTACAGTATGAGTGTTATACTATACATGTTGATGAGAACTAGAACCCTCACAGTACTGTACAGTATGAGTGTTATATTATACATGTTGATGAGAACTAGAACCCTCACAGTACTGTACAGTATGAGTGTTATATTATACATGTTGATGAGAACTAGAACCCTCACAGTACTGTACAGTATGAGTGTTATATTATACATGTTGATGAGAACTAGAACCCTCACAGTACTGTACAGTATGAGTGTTATACTATACATGTTGATGAGAACTAGAACCCTCACAGTACTGTACAGTATGAGTGTTATACTATACATGTTGATGAGAACTAGAACCCTCACAGTACTGTACAGTATGAGTGTTATACTATACATGTTGATGAGAACTAGAACCCTCACAGTACTGTACAGTATGAGTGTTATACTATACATGTTGATGAGAACTAGAACCCTCACAGTACTGTACAGTATGAGTGTTATATTATACATGTTGATGAGAACTAGAACCCTCACAGTACTGTACAGTATGAGTGTTATATTATACATGTTGATGAGAACTAGAACCCTCACAGTACTGTACAGTATGAGTGTTATACTATACATGTTGATGAGAACTAGAATCCCTCACAGTATGAGTGTTATACTGTGTTGATGAGAACTAGAACCCTCAGTACTGTACAGTATGAGTGTATACTATACATGTTGATGAGAACTAGAACCCTCACAGTACTGTACAGTATGAGTGTTATACTATACATGTTGATGAGAACTAGAACCCTCACAGTACTGTACAGTATGAGTGTTATATTATACATGTTTGATGAGAACTAGAACCCTCACAGTACTGTACAGTATGAGTGTTATATTATACATGTTGATGAGAACTAGAACCCTCACAGTACTGTACAATATGACTGTTATATTATACATGTTGATGAGAACTAGAACCCTCACAGTACTGTACAGTATGAGTGTTATATTATACATGTTGATGAGAACTAGAACCCTCACAGTACTGTACAGTATGAGTGTTATATTATACATGTTGATGAGAACTAGAACCCTCACAGTACTGTACAGTATGAGTGTTATACTATACATGTTGATGAGAACTAGAATCCTCACAGTACTATACAGTATGAGTGTTATACTATACATGTTGATGAGAACTAGAACCCTCACAGTACTGTACAGTATGAGTGTTATACTATACATGTTGATGAGAACTAGAACCCTCACAGTACTGTACAGTATGAGTGTTATACTATACATGTTGATGAGAACTAGAACCCTCACAGTACTGTACAGTATGAGTGTTATATTATACATGTTGATGAGAACTAGAACCCTCACAGTACTGTACAGTATGAGTGTTATATTATACATGTTGATGAGAACTAGAACCCTCACAGTACTGTACAGTATGAGTGTTATATTATGCATGTTGATGAGAACTAGAACCCTCACAGTACTGTACAGTATGAGTGTTATACTATACATGTTGATGAGAACTAGAACCCTCACAGTACTGTACAGTATGAGTGTTATACTATACATGTTGATGAGAACTAGAACCCTCACAGTACTGTACAGTATGAGTGTTATATTATACATGTTGATGAGAACTAGAACCCAGTACTGTACAGTATGAGTGTTATATTATACATGTTGATGAGAACTAGAACCCTCACAGTATGTACAGTATGAGTGTTATACTATACATGTTGATGAGAACTAGAACCCTCACAGTACTGTACAGTATGAGTGTTATACTATACATGTTGATGAGAACTAGAACCCTCACAGTACTGTACAGTATGAGTGTTATATTATACATGTTGATGAGAACTAGAACCCTCACAGTACTGTACAGTATGAGTGTTATATTATACATGTTGATGAGAACTAGAACCCTCACAGTACTGTACAATATGACTGTTATATTATACATGTTGATGAGAACTAGAACCTCACAGTACTGTACAGTATGAGTGTTATATTATACATGTTGATGAGAACTAGAACCCTCACAGTACTGTACAGTATGAGTGTTATATTATACATGTTGATGAGAACTAGAACCCTCACAGTACTGTACAGTATGAGTGTTATACTATACATGTTGATGAGAACTAGAATCCTCACAGTACTGTACAGTATGAGTGTTATACTATACATGTTGATGAGAACTAGAACCCTCACAGTACTGTACAGTATGAGTGTTATACTATACATGTTGATGAGAACTAGAACCCTCACAGTACTGTACAGTATGAGTGTTATACTATACATGTTGATGAGAACTAGAACCCTCACAGTACTGTACAGTATGAGTGTTATATTATACATGTTGATGAGAACTAGAACCCTCACAGTACTGTACAGTATGAGTGTTATATTATACATGTTGATGAGAACTAGAACCTCACAGTACTGTACAGTATGAGTGTTATACTATACATGTTGATGAGAACTAGAACCCTCACAGTACTGTACAGTATGAGTGTTATACTATACATGTTGATGAGAACTAGAACCCTCACAGTACTGTACAGTATGAGTGTTATATTATACATGTTGATGAGAACTAGAACCTCACAGTACTGTACAGTATGAGTGTTATATTATACATGTTGATGAGAACTAGAACCCTCACAGTACTGTACAGTATGAGTGTTATACTATACATGTTGATGAGAACTAGAATCCTCACAGTACTGTACAGTATGAGTGTTATACTATACATGTTGATGAGAACTAGAACCCTCACAGTACTGTACAGTATGAGTGTTATACTATACATGTTGATGAGAACTAGAACCCTCACAGTACTGTACAGTATGAGTGTTATACTATACATGTTGATGAGAACTAGAACCTCACAGTACTGTACAGTATGAGTGTTATATTATACATGTTGATGAGAACTAGAATCCTCACAGTACTGTACAGTATGAGTGTTATACTATACATGTTGATGAGAACTAGAACCCTCACAGTACTGTACAGTATGAGTGTTATACTATACATGTTGATGAGAACTAGAACCCTCACAGTACTGTACAGTATGAAAGTGTTATACTATACATGTTGATGAGAACTAGAACCCTCACAGTACTGTACAGTATGAGTGTTATATTATACATGTTTGATGAGAACTAGAACCCTCACAGTACTGTACAGTATGAGTGTTATATTATACATGTTGATGAGAACTAGAACCCTCACAGTACTGTACAGTATGAGTGTTATATTATACATGTTGATGAGAACTAGAACCCTCACAGTACTGTA
>NW_026277857.1:0-4741 GCF_023373465.1 Oncorhynchus keta | reverse complement strand
CAAATCAAATCAAATTTATTTATATAGCCCTTCGTACATCAGCTGATATCTCAAAGTGCTGTACAGAAACCCAGCCTAAAACCCCAAAAACTCCCTAGAAGGCCAAAACCTAGGAAGAAACCTAGAGAGGAACCGGGCTATGTGGGGTGGCCAGTCCTCTTCTGGCTGTGCCGGGTAGAGATTATAACAGAACATGACCAAGATGTTCAAATGTTCATAAATGACCAGCATGGTCGAATAATAATAAGGCAGAACAGTTGAAACTGGAGCAGCAGCACAGTCAGGTGGACTGGGGACAGCAAAGAGCCTTCATGTCAGGTAGTCCTGGGGCACGGTCCTAGGGCTCAGGTCAGTTGAAACTGGAGCAGGAGCATGGCCAGGTGGACTGGGGACAGCAAAGAGTCCTCATGTCAGGTAGTCCTGGGACATGGTCCTAGGGCTCAGGTCCTCCGAGAGAGAGAAAGAAAGAGAAGGAGAGAATTAGAGAACGCACACTTAGATTCACACAGGACACCGAATAGGACAGGAGAAGTACTCCAGATATAACAAACTGACCCTAGCCCCCGACACATAAACTACTGCAGCATAAATACTGGAGGCTGAGACAGGAGGGGTCAGGAGACACTGTGGCCCCATCCGAGGACACCCCGGACAGGGCCAAACAGGAAGGATATAACCCCACCCACTTTGCCAAAGCACATCCCCCACACCACTAGAGGATATCTTCAACCACCAACTTACCATCCTGAGACAAGGCCGAGTATAGCCCACAAAGATCTCCGCCACGGTACAACCCAAGGGGGGCAACCCAGACAGGCCGACCACAACAGTGAATCAACCCACCCAGGTGACGCACCCCCCAGGGACGGCACGAGAGAGCCCCAGCAAGCCAGTGACTCAGCCCCGTAACAGGGTTAGAGGCAGAGAATCCCAGTGGAAAGGGGAACCGGCCAGGCAGAGACAGCAAGGGCGGTTCGTTGCTCCAGAGCCTTTCCGTTCACCTTCCCACTCCTGGGCCAGACTACACTCAATCATATGACCCACTGAAGAGATGAGTCTTCAGTAAAGACTTAAAGGTTGAGACCGAGTTTGCGTCTCTGACATGGGTAGGCAGACCGTTCCATAAAAATGGAGCTCTATAGGAGAAAGCCCTGCCTCCAGCTGTTTGCTTAGAAATTCTAGGGACAATTAGGAGGCCTGCGTCTTGTGACCGTAGCGTACGTGTAGGTATGTACGGCAGGACCAAATCAGAGAGGTAGGTAGGAGCAAGCCCATGTAATGCTTTGTAGGTTAGCAGTAAAACCTTGAAATCAGCCCTTGCTTTGACAGGAAGCCAGTGTAGAAGGCTAGCACTGGAGTAATATGATCAAATTTTTGGTTCTAGTCAGGATTCTAGCAGCCGTATTTAGCACTAACTGAAGTTTATTTAGTGCTTTATCCGGGTAGCCGGAAAATAGAGCATTGCAGTAGTCTAACCTAGAAGTGACAAAAGCATGGATTAATTTTTCTGCATCATTTTTGGACAGAAAGTTTCTGATTTTTGCAATGTTACGTAGATGGAAAAAAGCTGTCCTCGAAATGGTCTTGATATGTTCTTCAAAGAGAGATCAGGGTCAGAGTAACGCCGAGGTCCTTCACAGTTTTATTTGAGACGACTGTACAACCATTAAGATTAATTGTCAGATTCAACAGAAGATCTCTTTGTTTCTTGGGACCTAGAACAAGCATCTCTGTTTTGTCCGAGTTTAATAGTAGAAAGTTTGCAGCCATCCACTTCCTTATGTCTGAAACACATGCTTCTAGCGAGGGCAATTTTGAGGCTTCACCATGTTTCATTGAAATGTACAGCTGTGTGTCATCCGCATAGCAGTGAAAGTTTACATTATGTTTTTCGAATAACATCCCCAAGAGGTAAAATATATAGTGAAAACAATAGTGGTCCTAAAACAGAACCTTGAGGAACACCGAAATGTACAGTTGATTTGTCAGAGGACAAACCATTCACAGAGACAAACTGATATCTTTCCGACAGATAAGATCTAAACCAGGCCAGAACTTGTCCGTGTAGACCAATTTGGGTTTCCAATCTCTCAAAAGAATGTGGTGATCGATGGTATCAAAAGCAGCACTAAGGTCTAGGAGCACGAGGACAGATGCAGAGCCTCGGTCCGATGCCATTAAAATGTCATTTACCACCTTCACAAGTGCCGTCTCAGTGCTATGATGGGGTCTAAAACCAGACTGAAGCATTTCGTATACATTGTTTGTCTTCAGGAAGGCAGTGAGTTGCTGCGCAACAGCCTTCTCTAAAATCTTTGAGAGGAATGGAAGATTCGATATAGGCCGATAGTTTTTATATTTTCTGGGTCAAGGTTTGGCTTTTTCAAGAGAGGCTTTATTACTGCCACTTTTAGTGAGTTTGGTACACATCCAGTGGATAGAGAGCCGTTTATTATGTTCAACATAGGAGGGCCAAGCACAGGAAGCAGCTCTTTCAGTAGTTTAGTTGGAATAGGGTCAGTATACAGCTTGAAGGTTTAGAGGCCATGATTATTTTCATCATTGTGTCAAGAGATATAGTACTAAAACACTTGGCGTCTCTCTTGATCCTAGGTCCTGGCAGAGTTGTGCAGACTCAGGACAACTGAGGTTTGGAGGAATACGCAGGTTTAAAGAGGAGTCCGTAATTTGCTTTCTAATAATCATAATCTTTTCCTCAAAAAGTTCATGAATTTATCACTGCTAAAGTGAAAGTCATCCTCTCTTGGGGAATGCTGCTTTTTAGTTAGCTTTGCCACAGTATCAAAAGGAATTTCGGATTGTTCTTATTTTCCTCAATTAAGTTAGAAAAATAGGACGATCGAGCAGCAGTAAGGGCTCTTCGGTACTGCACGGTGCCGTCCTTCCAAGCTAGTCGGAAGACTTCCAGTTTGGTGTGGCGCCATTTCCGTTCCAATTTTCTGGAAGCTTGCTTCAGAGCTCGGGTATTTTCTGTGTACCAGGGAGCTAGTTTCTTATGAGACATTTTTTTTGTTTTTAGGGGTGCAACTGCATCTAGGGTATTGCGCAAGGTTAAATTGAGATCCTCAGTTAGGTGGTTAACGGATTTTTGTCCTCTGGCGTCCTTGGGTAGGCAGAGGGAGTCTGGAAGGGCATCAAGGAATCTTTGTGTTGTCTGTGAATTTATAGCACGACTTTTGATGTTCCTTGGTTGGGGTCTGAGCAGATTATTTGTTGCAATTGCAAACGTAATAAAATGGTGGTCCGATAGTCCAGGATTATGAGGAAAAACATTAAGATCCACAACATTTATTCCATGGGACAAAACTAGGTCAGCGTATGACTGTGACAGTGAGTGGGTCCAGAGACATGTTGGACAAAACCCACTGAGTCGATGATGGCTCCAAAGCCTTTTGGAGTGGGTCTGTGGACTTTTCCATGTGAATATTAAAGTCACCAAAGATTAGAATATTATCTGCAATGACTACAAGGTCTGATAGGAATTCAGGGAACTCAGTGAGAAACGCTGTATATGGCCCAGGAGGCCTGTAAACAGTAGCTATAAAAAGTGATTGAGTAGGCTGCATAGATTTCATGACTAGAAGCTCAAAGACAAAAACGTCATTTTTTTTTTGTAAATTGAAATTTGCTATCGTAAATGTTAGCAACACCTCCGCCTTTGCGGGATGCACGGGGATATGGTCACTAGTGTAGCCAGGAGGTGAGGCCTCATTTAACACAGTAAATTCATCAGGCTTAAGCCATGTTTCAGTCAGGCCAATCACATCAAGATTATGATCAGTGATTAGTTCATTGACTATAATTGCCTTTGAAGTAAGGGATCTAACATTAAGTAGCCCTATTTTGAGATGTGAGGTATCATGATCTCTTTCAGTAATGACAGGAATGGAGGTGGTCTTTATCCTAGTGAGATTGCTAAGGCGAACACCGCCATGTTTAGTTTTGCCCAACCTAGGTCGAGCACAGACCGCGGTCTCAATGGTGATAGCTGAGCTGACTACACTGACTATGCTAGTGGCAGACTCCACTATGCTGGCAGGCTGGCTAATAGCCTGCTGCCTGGCCTGCACCCTATTTCATTGTGGAGCTAGAGGAGTTAGAGCCCTGTCTATGTTGGCAGATAAGATGAGAGCACCCCTCCAGCTAGGATGGAGTCCGTCACTCCTCAGCAGGTCAGGCTTGGTCCTGTTTGGGTGAGTCCAGAAGAGGGCCAATTATCTAACGTCGGTAGCCCTGCCCCGGGTAAACAGTGTATGATCGCTGGATGATTCGCTTTAAGTCTAATACTGCGGGTAATGGAGTCGCCAATGACTAGAGTTTTCAATTTGTCAGAGCTAATGGTGGGAAGCTTCGGCGTCTCAGACCCCGTAGCGGGAGGAGTAGAGACCAGAGAAGACTACGGCCTCTGACACCGACCCGCTGCTTAATGGGGAAAACCGGTTGAAAGTTTCTGTCAATGCCGAATGAGCGACACCGGTTGAGCGTTCCCTCACAGCATTTCCTTCCAGAAACCGTGAGAGAAGTTGTCCGGCTGCGGGGACTGTGCCAGGGGATTTATACTACTATCTGCACTTACTGGTGGCACAGACGCTGTTTCATCCTTTCCTACACTGAAATTACCCTTGCCTAACGGTGTCTGAAGCTGGGCTTGCAGTACAGCTATCCTCGCCGTAAAGCACAGCGGCTTGCAATTAGAAGGCATCATGTTAATGTTACTACT
>NW_026277856.1:15000-132975 GCF_023373465.1 Oncorhynchus keta | reverse complement strand
TTTAAGTTCTGTTTGTTTACCTCAAGGTCTGGTCCATAGCATCTGTTTATTTACCTCTAGCTCTGGTCCATAGCATCTGTTTGTTTACCTCTGGCTCTGGTCCATAGCATCTGTTTGTTTACCTCTAGCTCTGGTCCATAGCATCTGTTTGTTTACCTCTAGCTCTGGTCCATAGCATCTGTTTGTTTACCTCTGGCTCTGGTCCATAGCATCTGTTTGTTTACCTCTGGCTCTGGTCCATAGCATCTGTTTGTTTACCTCTAGCTCTGGTCCATAGCATCTGTTTGTTTACCTCTAGCTCTGGTCCATAGCATCTGTTTGTTTACACCTAGCTCTGGTCCATAGCATCTGTTTGTTTACCTCTAGCTCTGGTCCATAGCATCTGTTTGTTTACCTCTAGCTCTGGTCCATAGCATCTGTTTGTTTACCTCTAGCTCTGGTCCATATCATCTGTTTGTTTACACCTAGCTCTGGTCCATATCATCTGTTTGTTTACACCTAGCTCTGGTCCATAGTCTCTGTTTGTTTACCTCTAGCTCTGGTCCATATCATCTGTTTGTTTACACCTAGCTCTGGTCCATAGCATCTGTTTGTTTACCTCTGGCTCTGGTCCATAGCATCTGTTTGTTTACCTCTAGCTCTGGTCCATAGCATCTGTTTGTTTACCTCTAGCTCTGGTCCATAGCATCTGTTTGTTTACCTCTAGCTCTGGTCCATAGCATCTGTTTGTTTACCTCTAGCTCTGGTCCATAGCATCTGTTTGTTTACCTCTAGCACTGGTCCATAGCATCTGTTTGTTTCCCTCTGGCTCTGGTCCATAGCATCTGTTTGTTTACCTCTAGCTCTGGTCCATATCATATGTTTGTTTACCTCTAGCTCTGGTCCATAGCATCTGTTTGTTTACCTCTAGCTCTGGTCCATAGCATCTGTTTGTTTACCTCTAGCTCTGGGGCCTGTTGCACAAAAGTAGAATTAAGACATCCGGGATAAATGACTCAGCTGAGCTCAATGAAGCCAAAACATGTGCGTCCAGGCTTAATTGGTTGCACAAAGACCAAGCCAGGATGAGCAGACACGGATTCATTAAGCCAGGTGAAACCAATCCTGGATAGGTGCGCGCTCACGGCTCACTCAAATAGACCCCGCCACAGATCACAGATTAACTGATTTACCATGGCAACTAGAGCCGCGTACTTTTCCCGGTCGGAAGCACAAATCCTCATGGAGGCATACGAGGAGGTAAAAGATATAATTAAGAAGAAAGGCAACACCGCCACAGTGATAAAGCAAAGAGAAAAAGCGTGGCAAAGTATTGCAGACCGCCTGAATGCGTAAGTAGTGCACAATTACACACTCACCGCTCCGCTGAAACATCACAATTACAATTCAAATATTTAATTCACATCTCCAAAAACGCAGTTGTACTGTAATTATGAAACGGTTAAATTTTTAATTGAAATCCACTGCAGATATGAGTGAAATTGTGTAAAGTAAGTCCATCACACTGTATAAAGCTATGATAAATTATTATTAAAGCCTTACATTATTATTTAACGTTACTACGCTCAGTACGGTTTAATCTTAGCCGTTGTACACTGCTTCTTATGTTGTCCACCGTTTTTTTTGTGTTTCTCCTGCTTTCATTAATGTAAAGCTGCTTTGACAGAATTAAACAATTGTGAAAAGTGCTATATAAATAACATTTAATTGAATAAATAGATGAGCTATAATAATAATCACTTTAATTTATATAGCGCCTTTCAAAGGACCCAAGGTCGGTTGCTCACCGCACTGCAAAAATGTCTTTCTTACTTAGTATTTTTGTCTTGTTTTCAGTAAAAAAAAATATCTAAAAAACATCTTGAATATTTTCTTGAGCAAAATTACCTAGGAAAATAAGCAAAAAAATATGCCAGTGAAACGAGAACTTTTCTAAAATTAAGTGTTTATGGAAAAAGTGAACTTATTTCAAGAGAATTTTATTATATTGACAGATTTTTTATTTGCTTGTTTTAAGCACACATTTACTTAAAGTTTATATTTTTGTCTAAACTATACTTATTTTGCTAGGTCATTTAGCAAATCAAGAAAATACATCTTTATTTAAGTTTTTAAAAAATATATTTTTACCGAAAACAAGACAAAAATACCAAGTAATTTTTTGCAGTGTGACTCCATTAAATGTGTGTGTGTGTGTGTAGATTAAACATGAACGGGCCAAAACGGACATGGCAGCAGGTCAAAATCAAATACAAGAACATTCTGCAGAATGGTATGGTCCCTGACTAATATTTAACAAAGCACAAGCATATATTGTACCCAGAAGGTGCCTGCTCACACATTGTCTGTACTGTTTTAGCAGTGAAAAAGAATACCCACAGACAAGGCACGGGTGGTGGGTCACCAAAGGCTGACCTTACCCCAGCAGAGGACATGGCCTTGGAGCTAAATAAAGGCAGGCCCGTCTTAGAGGGGATCCCTGGGGGAAAGAGACGAGCATAGGTTCCTCCCAAGATGCCACCCGCTTCATTCAAGGTATGTCCTTCCATCTCTACATGGGATACAACCACATTCATATTGAATCAATTTGGACTGTCTGACTTTGGTTTACCTATTGCCTTGCAGTGTCTGGCAGCACTGTGTTCCTGTTAGAGCCACCAGCACAAGCACCAGACGATGCTGATCCAGTGAGTACTCCATCAAAGGCATACTGTAGGCCTGGCATGTCTTGTCTACTAGCTTCAATATGAATCCGATTAAATGTGATAGGGTGAAGGCCCCAGTGCAGCAGCAACAGCACATGATGGAGACTATGATGATGAGGAGGAGACCATCTCTCTGGATTCCAGAAGGCATGAGGTATCATGGTAAGACTGTGAAAGTACTATTTACTCTACAATGGTGAGGAGTCCTCATCAAAATCAAAAAATCTAATTTATTTTACAGGACCCAGATGCTATACAGTGGGAAAACCAGCCTGGCAACATAGTGCGTATTAATAAAAGGACACCACATCCTGCCAAATTCCAGCTGCGCTAATTGTATTGTGTTCACAGAGCTCACAAGCTATCAGAAAGTTGTATGGCAACCACCTCCGGCGCCAAATAGAACTGGCAGACAGACATTCAGTACAAGAAGAAAAAGATGGAAAATCTTGCACTGGAGTCCGAAATAAAAAAGAGGACAATTAGGAAACTGGACCTTGAAATAAAAAAACTTGAGAGGGAGGTGAGATATGCCTTCAATGTACACTGTATGCTAACTGTAACACAAATGTATTAATCATTATTTGTATTTCCTCCCCCAGCTCCAAGAAGATGACACAGCTCAAAATAAAAATTAGGTATATTCTCGTAAAGTCAAGTGAGCCATGACATATGAGCTCTTATTGTGAGCACACAGGACGGTGGCATCTTTCTAAGGTTTTTTTATTTTCCCAGCAATCAGTACAACCAAGTCATCGTTATAAGGCATCGCCCTCTTTGCCCACCCCCAGCACCAGGTGTGGCCACTAGCCTATATGAAGGCCCAAAATTGTGTGTTCCTTTCTGCTCTGACAATGGCATGCCCATTCGTGCGAGATGTGGTGGATGAAGAAGCACTTGTGCTGAGGAGAGCCTTCAGGCGAGAAAGGGTCTTCAGGGAAAGGTTGGACCCACTGGCCTTCCCTGACGACCATCTATATGAAAGATACAGGTTTTCTGCAGATGGCATCAGGTATCTATGCAGACTACTGGGTCCCAGGATTAAGCACCGCACTGCACGGAGCCATGCACTGAGTGTGGAGCAAATGGTTTGTGTGGCCTTGCGCTTTTTTGCTAGTGGAGCCTTCCTGTACTCAGTGGGGGATGCAGAACAGCTGAACAAGGCCACAATTTGCCGCACAATAAGGAGTGTGTGTCTGGCTATCAAAGCATTAGCAGATGTCTTCATCTCCTTCCCTGGCCACAGAAGACTCTGTGACATCAAAGAGGAGTTCTATAGGATTGCAGGTAAGAGGATCTACAAATTACAGGACAACTGTTAACACATAGTAGGATACTCATTACTTTGTGTGACAGGTTTCCCCAATGTCATTGGTGCAGTGGACTGCACACACATAAGGATAAAAGCCCCTCAGGTGCCCATGAGGCCGATTTTGTGAATAGGAAATCCTTTCACAGCATTAATGTTCAGGTGAACATAACTTTTTGATATTGTCCATTGACGAACACTCTGCATTGCCAGTGATGTGCATTGATTGGTGTAATATTCCTCATCTTATGATTTCAGATGGTCTGCAATGCTGACTGTGTGATCAGCAATGTTGTGGCAAAATGGCCTGGCTCAGTCCATGACTCCAGAATCTTTCGGGCCTCTGAAATCTATCAGTGCCTATCACAAGGTAAGCCACACAACCCCTATTTATAACCATCATGGCTGTGTCAAGAATATCACTGTGTTTATGAGGTAGTAATGATGAGATTTTGTGTTGACAGGTGAATTCTCTGGTGTGTTGCTGGGAGACAGGGGGTATGGCTGCCAGCCTTTTCTCCTGACACCTTTCACAGACCCCCAGGAAGCACAGCAGGCCTACAACCATGCCCATGCCAGGACCAGGGCCAGAGTTGAAATGACCTTTGGCCTCCTGAAGGCACGCTTTCACTGCCTTCACAAATTAAGGGTCAGCCCTGTTAGGGCATGTGATATTACTGTGGCTTGTGCTGTCCTCCACAATGTGGCCTGCCTGAGGAAGGAGAAGGCCCCCAGAGTGCCACTAGCCATGGACTGGGACAATCCGGCAATCTTCCCTGATGACGACAGTGGTCGGCTGCTGAGGGACCAATATGTGTTGAATTATTTTAGTTAGTATGTGTGCTTTCAATTTTGGTTAAATATGTCCTGCGGTGGCAGAGGAATTTGGGTTTTTTTGGGTTCGTTTTTTTACGAATTTGGCCTCTTATGATGTTTGTGCGGTATACTGTGTGTAATACAAGGCTGCAGGGAGGCTACTGCATCCATTCATTTGTCTGTTCAGTTGATGTGTATGGATTTGTCCTGCATTTATTTTAGTGTGCAGACATGCAGGGTGTGTTATATACAGACCTTTGAATGTGTATGTATAATATGCTTGGATTCTGTGCTTTCCATCTTGTAGAGTCACTGTGACTTCAGTTTCGAAAGGAGCTGATGGTTTACCTGCTTTGTTTTGTCCTTATTCAATAAAGGAACATAATGTTACACATTGTGTTTTTATATTCATATGGAATGTGTATTTGTTTATATGACAGAGTACTAGGGCCACACTGAAGAAAAAGGATAAAGTCATAAATTTATGAGGCTGGTTCTTTCTGCAGAAAAGCTACATATTGTTTTGATACTTATGACAATGTGATACTTAATATTCTGGCACATCAGCATGTCTTTGTTTATGAAACCATACTGAAGTACAATTTCACTAAATGCCCCGCATCTGTCATTTTAACTGTCCTCCTTTAAAACAACTGGTTACAATATTATGACTTGTCTTTTTTTCCCTCTGTGGCCCTAATATTCTATCATTTTATATATAGTCTATGGGAAACTGTCAATTATCTAATGATAGCAACATCTAAAAATCATTTTTTATCCAAAATCATTGAAATTAATGATCACAAATGTTTAAATAATGACAGTGGGTCTAGTTATATGTGATAACAATGTATAGTGAGCAGTGAAATAACTATTGGTTTCCATTTGTGGTGACTGCTGACTGACATTAGGGATGAGATTAAATAGATCCTGGAATTTAGCCTGGTCTGGAGCAGGCTAGCTCCACAGAATAAATCTCCATGGTAATTTATACCATAAC
This sequence comes from Oncorhynchus keta, assembly GCF_023373465.1. NCBI lineage: Eukaryota > Metazoa > Chordata > Actinopteri > Salmoniformes > Salmonidae > Oncorhynchus > Oncorhynchus keta. The sequence goes on along the minus strand of NW_026277856.1, from coordinate 127,145 downwards.
ATATCCTCCTGCCCCCTATCCATCTTTAGTGCAACTGGATTACGGATCAATTGAGCCAGGATCACCAAGATATCCTGGCTTAATCCCTTATCCTAGTTTTGTGCAACAGGCCCCTGGTCCATATCATCTGTTTGTTTACCTCTAGCTCCGGTCCATAGCATCTGTTTGTTTACACCTAGCTCTGGTCCATAGCATCTGTTTGTTTACCTCTAGCTCTGGTCCATAGCATCTGTTTGTTTACCTCTAGCTCTGGGGCCTGTTGCACAAAAGTAGAATTAAGACATCCGGGATAAATGACTAAGCTGAGCTCAATGAAGCCAAAACATGTGCGTCCAGGCTTAATTGGTTGCACAAAGACCAAGCCAGGATGAGCAGACACGGATTCATTAAGCCGGGTGAAACCAATCCTGGATAGGTGCGCGCTCACGGCTCACTCAAATAGACCCCGCCACAGATCACAGATTAACTGATTTACCATGGCAACTAGAGCCGCGTACTTTTCCCCGTCGGAAGCACAAATCCTCATGGAGGCATACGAGGAGGTAAAAGATATAAAGAAGAAAGGCAACACCGCCACAGTGATAAAGCAAAGAGAAAAAGCGTGGCAAAGTATTGCAGACCGCCTGAATGCGTAAGTAGTGCACAATTACACACTCACCGCTCCGCTGAAACATCACAATTACAATTCAAATATTTAATTCACATCTCCAAAAACGCAGTTGTACTGTAATTATGAAACGGTTAATTTTTTAATTGAAATGCACTGCAGATATGAGTGAAATTGTGTAAAGTAAGTCCATCACACTGTATAAAGCTATGATAAATTATTATTAAAGCCTTACATTATTATTTAACGTTACTACGCTCAGTACGGTTTAATCTTAGCCGTTGTACTCTGCTTCTTATGTTGTCCACCGTTTTTTGTGTTTCTCCTGCTTTCATTAATGTAAAGCTGCTTTGACAGAATGAAACAATTGTGAAAAGTGCTATATAAATAAAATGTAATTGAATAAATAGATGAGCTATAATAATAATCACTTTAATTTATATAGCGCCTTTCAAAGGACCCAAGGTCGGTTGCTCACTGCACTGCAAAAATGTCTTTCTTACTTAGTATTTTTGTCTTGTTTTCAGTTAAAAAAAAAAATATCTAAAAAACATCTTGAATATTTTCTTGAGCAAAATTACCTAGGAAAATAAGCAAAAAATCTGCCAGTGATGTGCATTGATTGGTGTAATATTCCTCATCTTATGATTTCAGATGGTCTGCAATGCTGACTGTGTGATCAGCAATGTTGTGGCAAAATGGCCTGGCTCAGTCCATGACTCCAGAATCTTTCGGGCCTCTGAAATCTATCAGTGCCTATCACAAGGTAAGCCACACAACCCCTATTTATAACCATCATGGCTGTGTCAAGAATATCACTGTGTTTATGAGGTAGTAATGATGAGATTTTGTGTTGACAGGTGAATTCTCTGGTGTGTTGCTGGGAGACAGGGGTATGGCTGCCAGCCTTTTCTCCTGACACCTTTCACAGACCCCCAGGAAGCACAGCAGGCCTACAACCATGCCCATGCCAGGACCAGGGCCAGAGTTGAAATGACCTTTGGCCTCCTGAAGGCACGCTTTCACTGCCTTCACAAATTAAGGGTCAGCCCTGTTAGGGCATGTGATATTACTGTGGCTTGTGCTGTCCTCCACAATGTGGCCTGCCTGAGGAAGGAGAGGGCCCCAGAGTGCCACCAGCCATGGACTGGGACAATCCGGCAATCTTCCCTGATGACGACAGTGGTCGGCTGCTGAGGGACCAATATGTGTTGAATTATTTTAGTTAGTATGTGTGCTTTCAATTTTGGTTAAATATGTCCTGCGGTGGCAGAGGAATTTGGGTTTTTTGGGTTCGTTTTTTTACGAATTTGGCCTCTTATGATGTTTGTGCGGTATACTGTGTGTAATACAAGGCTGCAGGGAGGCTACTGCATCCATTCATTTGTCTGTTCAGTTGATGTGTATGGATTTGTCCTGCATTTATTTTAGTGTGCAGACATGCAGGGTGTGTTATATACAGACCTTTGAATGTGTATGTATCATTTTGTATAATATGCTTGGATTCTGTGCTTTCCATCTTGTAGAGTCACTGTGACTTCAGTTTCGAAAGGAGCTGATGGTTTACCTGCTTTGTTTTGTCCTTATTCAATAAAGGAACATAATGTTACACATTGTGTTTTTATATTCATATGGAATGTGTATTTGTTTATATGACAGAGTACTAGGGCCACACTGAAGAAAAAGGATAAAGTCATAAATTTATGAGGCTGGTTCTTTCTGCAGAAAAGCTACATATTGTTTTTACAGTTTTGATACTTATGACAATGTGATACTTAATATTCTGGCACATCAGCATGTCTTTGTTTATGAAACCATACTGAAGTACAATTTCACGAAATGCCCCGCATCTGTCATTTTAACAACTGTCCTCCTTTAAAACAACTGGTTACAATATTATGACTTGTCTTTTTTTTCCCCTCTGTGGCCCTAATATTCTATCATTTTATATATAGTCTATGGGAAACTGTAAATTATCTAATGATAGCAACATCTAAAAATCATTTTTTATCCAAAATCATTGAAATTAATGATCACAAACGTTTAAATAATGACAGTGGGTCTAGTTATATGTGATAACAATGTATAGTGAGCAGTGAAATAACTATTGGTTTCCATTTGTGGTGACTGCTGACTGACATTAGGGATGAGATTAAATAGATCCTGGAATTTAGCCTGGTCTGGAGCAGGCTAGCTCCACAGAATAAATCTCCATGGTAATTTATACCATAACATATCCTCCTGCCCCCTATCCATCTTTAGTGCAACCGGATTACGGATCAATTGAGCCAGGATCACCAAGATATCCTGGCTTAATCCCTTATCCTAGTTTTGTGCAACAGGCCCCTGGTCCATAGCATCTGTTTGTTTACCTCTAGCTCTGGTCCATAGCATCTGTTTGTTTACCTCTAGCTCTGGTCCATAGCATCTGTTTGTTTACCTCTAGCTCTGGTCCATAGCATCTGTTTGTTTACCTCTGGCTCTGGTCCATAGCATCTGTTTGTTTACCTCTAGCTTTGGTCCATATCATCTGTTTGTTTACCTCTAGCTCTGGTCCATAGCATCTGTTTGTTTACACCTAGCTCTGGGGCCTGTTGCACAAAAGTAGAATTAAGACATCCGGGATAAATGACTAAGCTGAGCTCAATGAAGCCAAAACATGTGCGTCCAGGCTTAATTGGTTGCACAAAGACCAAGCCAGGATGAGCAGACACGGATTCATTAAGCCGGGTGAAACCAATCCTGGATAGGTGCGCGCTCACGGCTCACTCAAATAGACCCCGCCACAGATCACAGATTAACTGATTTACCATGGCAACTAGAGCCGCGTACTTTTCCCCGTCGGAAGCACAAATCCTCATGGAGGCATACGAGGAGGTAAAAGATATAATTAAGAAGAAAGGCAACACCGCCACAGTGATAAAGCAAAGAGAAAAAAGCGTGGCAAAGTATTGCAGACCGCCTGAATGCGTAAGTAGTGCACAATTACACACTCACCGCTCCGCTGAAACATCACAATTACAATTCAAATATTTAATTCACATCTCCAAAAACGCAGTTGTACTGTAATTATGAAACGGTTAAATTTTTTAATTGAAATGCACTGCAGATATGAGTGAAATTGTGTAAAGTAAGTCCATCACACTGTATAAAGCTATGATAAATTATTATTAAAGCCTTACATTATTATTTAACGTTACTACGCTCAGTACGGTTTAATCTTAGCCGTTGTACTCTGCTTCTTATGTTGTCCACCGTTTTTTGTGTTTATCCTGCTTTCATTAATGTAAAGCTGCTTTGACAGAATGAAACAATTGTGAAAAGTGCTATATAAATAAAATGTAATTGAATAAATAGATGAGCTATAATAATAATCACTTTAATTTATATAGCGCCTTTCAAAGGACCCAAGGTCGGTTGCTCACTGCACTGCAAAAATGTCTTTCTTACTTAGTATTTTTGTCTTGTTTTCAGTAAAAAAATATCTAAAAAACATCTTGAATATTTTCTTGAGCAAAATTACCTAGGAAAATAAGCAAAAAATCTGCCAGTGATGTGCATTGATTGGTGTAATATTCCTCATCTTATGATTTCAGATGGTCTGCAATGCTGACTGTGTGATCAGCAATGTTGTGGCAAAATGGCCTGGCTCAGTCCATGACTCCAGAATCTTTCGGGCCTCTGAAATCTATCAGTGCCTATCACAAGGTAAGCCACACAACCCCTATTTATAACCATCATGGCTGTGTCAAGAATATCACTGTGTTTATGAGGTAGTAATGATGAGATTTTGTGTTGACAGGTGAATTCTCTGGTGTGTTGCTGGGAGACAGGGGGTATGGCTGCCAGCCTTTTCTCCTGACACCTTTCACAGACCCCAGGAAGCACAGCAGGCCTACAACCATGCCCATGCCAGGACCAGGGCCAGAGTTGAAATGACCTTTGGCCTCCTGAAGGCACGCTTCACTGCCTTCACAAATTAAGGGTCAGCCCTGTTAGGGCATGTGATATTACTGTGGCTTGTGCTGTCCTCCACAATGTGGCCTGCCTGAGGAAGGAGAGGGCCCCCAGAGTGCCACCAGCCATGGACTGGGACAACCGCAATCTTCCCTGATGACGACAGTGGTCGGCTGCTGAGGACCAATATGTGTTGAATTATTTTAGTTAGTATGTGTGCTTTCAATTTTGGTTAAATATGTCCTGCGGTGGCAGAGGAATTTGGGTTTTTTTTGGGTTCGTTTTTTTTACGAATTTGGCCTCTTATGATGTTTGTGCGGTATACTGTGTGTAATACAAGGCTGCAGGGAGGCTACTGCATCCATTCATTTGTCTGTTCAGTTGATGTGTATGGATTTGTCCTGCAGCCTTGTATTACACACAGTATACCGCACAAACATCATAAGAGGCCAAATTCGTAAAAAAACGAACCCAAAAAAAACCAAATTCCTCTGCCACCGCAGGACATATTTAACCAAAATTGAAAGCACACATACTAACTAAAATAATTCAACACATATTGGTCCCTCAGCAGCCGACCACTGTCGTCATCAGGGAAGATTGCCGGATTGTCCCAGTCCATGGCTGGTGGCACTCTGGGGGCCCTCTCCTTCCTCAGGCAGGCCACATTGTGGAGGACAGCACAAGCCACAGTAATATCACATGCCCTAACAGGGCTGACCCTTAATTTGTGAAGGCAGTGAAAGCGTGCCTTCAGGAGGCCAAAGGTCATTTCAACTCTGGCCCTGGTCCTGGCATGGGCATGGTTGTAGGCCTGCTGTGCTTCCTGGGGGTCTGTGAAAGGTGTCAGGAGAAAAGGCTGGCAGCCATACCCCTGTCTCCCAGCAACACACCAGAGAATTCACCTGTCAACACAAAATCTCATCATTACTACCTCATAAACACAGTGATATTCTTGACACAGCCATGATGGTTATAAATAGGGGTTGTGTGGCTTACCTTGTGATAGGCACTGATAGATTTCAGAGGCCCGAAAGATTCTGGAGTCATGGACTGAGCCAGGCCATTTTGCCACAACATTGCTGATCACACAGTCAGCATTGCAGACCATCTGAAATCATAAGATGAGGAATATTACACCAATCAATGCACATCACTGGCAGATTTTTTTGCTTATTTTCCTAGGTAGTTTTGCTCAAGAAAATATTCAAGATGTTTTTTAGATATTTTTTTTTTTACTGAAAACAAGACAAAAATACTAAGTAAGAAAGACATTTTTGCAGTGCAGTGAGCAACCGACCTTGGGTCCTTTGAAAGGCGCTATATAAATTAAAGTGATTATTATTATTATAGCTCATCTATTTATTCAATTAAATTTTATTTATATAGCACTTTTCACAATTGTTTCATTCTGTCAAAGCAGCTTTACATTAATGAAAGCAGGAGAAACACAAAAACGGTGGACAACATAAGAAGCAGAGTACAACGGCTAAGATTAAACCGTACTGAGCGTAGTAACGTTAAATAATAATGTAAGGCTTTAATAATAATTTATCATAGCTTTATACAGTGTGATGGACTTACTTTACACAATTTCACTCATATCTGCAGTGCATTTCAATTAAAAATTTAACCGTTTCATAATTACAGTACAACTGCGTTTTTGGAGATGTGAATTAAATATTTGAATTGTAATTGTGATGTTTCAGCGGAGCGGTGAGTGTGTAATTGTGCACTACTTACGCATTCAGGCGGTCTGCAATACTTTGCCACGCTTTTTCTCTTTGCTTTATCACTGTGGCGGTGTTGCCTTTCTTCTTAATTATATCTTTTACCTCCTCGTATGCCTCCATGACGATTTGTGCTTCCGACGGGGAAAAGTACGCGGCTCTAGTTGCCATGGTAAATCAGTTAATCTGTGATCTGTGGCGGGGTCTATTTGAGTGAGCCGTGAGCGCGCATTTATCCAGGATTGGTTTCACCTGGCTTAATGAATCCGTGTCTGCTCATCCTGGCTTCGTCTTTGTGCAACCAATTAAGCCTGGACGCACATGTTTTGGACATGCTTCATTGAGCTCAGCTGAGTCATTTATCCCGGATGTCTTAATTCTACTTTTGTGCAACAGGCCCCTGGTCCATAGCATCTGTTTGTTTACCTCTAGCTCTGGTCCATAGCATCTGTTTGTTTACCTCTAGCTCTGGTCCATAGCATCTGTTTGTTTACCTCTGGCTCTGGTCCATAGCATCTGTTTGTTTACCTATCTGGCTCTGGTCCATAGCATCTGTTTGTTTACTGTTTGTTTACCTCTAGCTCTGGTCCATATCATCTGTTTGTTTCCCTCTGGCTCTGGTCCATAGCATCTGTTTGTTTACCTCTGGCTCTGGTCCATAGCATCTGTTTGTTTACCTCTAGCTCTGGTCCATAGCATCTGTTTGTTTACCTCTAGCTCTGGTCCATAGCATCTGTTTGTTTACCTCTAGCTCTGGTCCATAGCATCTGTTTGTTTACCTCTAGCTCTGGTCCATAGCATCTGTTTGTTTACCTCTGGCTCTGGTCCATAGCATCTGTTTGTTTACCTCTAGCTCTGGTCCATAGCATCTGTTTGTTTACCTCTAGCTCTGGTCCATAGCATCTGTTTGTTTACCTCTAGCTCTGGTCCATAGCATCTGTTTGTTTACCTCTAGCTCTGGTCCATAGCATCTGTTTGTTTACCTCTGGCTCTGGTCCATAGCATCTGTTTGTTTACCTGGCTCTGGTCCATAGCATCTGGTCCATAGCATCTGTTTGTTTACCTCTAGCTCTGGTCCATAGCATCTGTTTGTTTACCTCTGGCTCTGGTCCATAGCATCTGTTTGTTTACCTCTAGCTCTGGTCCATAGCATCTGTTTGTTTACCTCTAGCTCTGGTCCATAGCATCTGTTTGTTTACCTCTAGCTCTGGTCCATAGCATCTGTTTGTTTACCTCTAGCTCTGGTCCATAGCATCTGTTTGTTTACCTCTGGCTCTGTGGGTTGAGGTATGTCCTCAAAAATGGCACACGAATCATTTACCACATAATCTTCATCTCAATAATTCCCACACCTGCAAATCAAAATGTGTTTACACACGCAAGCACGCACACACCCCTGACGAAAAAATATTGCAGTCAGAGTGCAGTATAACTGCAGTGTTTTGCCAACAAAATATTGCAGTCAGAGTGCAGTATAACTGCAGTGTTCTGCCAACAAAATATTACAGTCAGAGTGTAGTATAACTGCAGTGTTCTGCCAACAAAATATTGCAGTCAGAGTGCAGTATAACTGCAGTGTTCTGCCAACAAAATATTGCAGTCAGAGTGCAGTATAACTGCAGTGTTTTGCCAACAAAATATTGCAGTCAGAGTGCAGTATAACTGCAGTGTTCTGCCAACAAAATATTGCAGTCAGAGTGTTATCTGTAATTACTGTCTCCAAAACCAGTCGACTGCTGTCAGTTTTCTGCAGTTTCAAAACTGCAATCTTTTTTGTACAAAATGCATATTGCAACAATAACAGCTGTTGAGTGCAGTATAACTGCAGTTTTGTTTTGCCAACAAAAAATCTTTGCATCAGTCAAATTAGCAGCATAGTGCAGTATAACTGCAGTGTTCTGCCAACAAAATGAATATTGCATCTCTGTCAAATCGAACAGAGTGGTCTAGTATAACTGCAGTGTTCTTTAGGTAGGCCTAGGTTACAATATACAGTTGAAGTGGGAAGTTTACATCCACTTAGATTTCAGTCATTATAACTTGTTTTTCACAAATGTCTTGTTAACAAACTATAGTTTTGGCAAGTCGGTTAGGACATCCACTTTGTGCATGACACAAGTCATTTTTCCAACTATTGTTTACTGTAACGAATCTCTTCTTCGACTGAGGAAGTGTAGTTAAGATCGGACCAATATGCAGCGTGGTAAGTGTCCATGTTAATTTATTAGAACTGAACACACAACACAAAATAACAATGTGAATGACAGACACGAACCAGTTCTGTCAGGTGATAAACACAAAACAACTACCCACAAATCATAGTGGGAACACAGACTACCTAAGTATGGTTCTCAATCAGAGACAACGATTGACAGCTGCCTCTGATTGGCAGGTGTCAGAGACAACCACCCCCCCCTCCCTCCCAGAATGGGGCACCTGCTTACACATACTGCTTTGTCTGAATGTATCTATGCAGTGGCAATAGGACACAATCTACTGCCATTACTGTATTACAGTACAGTGACACTTGCACAATCACAACAAAGGTGTTGGACTGTAACTCTGTTCCTCTCAAATGGAACCCTGTACAAAGGTGTTGGACTGTAACTCTGTTCCTCTCAAATGGAACCCTGTACAAAGGTGTTGGACTGTAACTCTGTTCCTCTCAAATGGAACCCTGTACAAAGGTGTTGGACTGTAACTCTGTTCCTCTCAAATGGAACCCTGTACAAAGGTATTGGACTGTAACTCTGTTCCTCTCAAATGGAACCCTGTACAAAGGTGTTGGACTGTAACTCTGTTCCTCATTTGTACAAAGGTTAACTCTGTTCCTCTCAAATGGAACCCTGTACAAAGGTGTTGGACTGTAACTCTGTTCCTCTCAAATGGAATGTTGGACTGTAACTCTGTTCCTCTCAAATGGAACCCTGTACAAAGGTGTTGGACTCTAACTCTGTTCCTCTCAAATGGAACCCTGTACAAAGGTGTTGGACTGTAACTCTGTTCCTCTCAAATGGAACCCTGTACAAAGGTGTTGGACTGTAACTGTTCCTCTCAAATGGAACCCTGTACAAAGGTGTTGGACTGTAACTCTGTTCCTCTCAAATGGAACCCTGTACAAAGGTGTTGGACTGTAACTGTTCCTTCAAATGTCCCTGTACAAAGGTTATAACTTGTTTTTCCTCTCAAAATGTCTTGTTAACAAACTCTAGTTTTCAAATGGAACCCTGTACAAAGGTGTTGGAGTTCCTCTCAAATGGAACCCTGTACAAAGGTGTTGGACTGTAACTCTGTTCCTCTCAAATGGAACCCTGTACAAAGGACTGTAACTGTTCCTCCAAATGGAACCCTTTACAAAGGTGTTGGACTGTAACTCTGTTCAAATGGAACCCTGTACAAAGGTGTTGGACTGTAACTCTGTTCCAAATGGAACCCTTGTTGGACTGTAACTGTTCCTCTCAAATGGAACCCTGTACAAAGTGTTGGACTGTAACTCTGTTCCTCTCAAATGGAACCCTGTACAAAGGTGTTGGACTGTAACTCTGTTCCTCTCAAATGGAACCCTGTACAATATGTTCAAATGGAACCCTGTGGTGTTGGACTGTGTCCATGTTGTTGGACTGTAATTTATTAGAACTGTTCCTCTCAAATGGAACCACAACACAAAAATAACCCTGTACAAAGGTGTGAAACTGTTCCTCAAATGAACCCTGTACAAAGTTCTGTCAGGTGATAACTGTTCCTCTCAAATGGAACAACAAAGGTGTTGGACCCACAAATGGAACCCTGTACAAAGGTGTTGGACTGTAAGACTCAAATGGAACCCTGTACAATCAGGTGTTGGACAACTCTGTTCCTCTCAAATGGAACCCTGACAAAGCTGCCCTCTGGAACCCTGGCAAAGGTGTTGGACTGTAACCTGTTCCTCTCAAATGGAACCCCAAAGGTGTTGGACTGTAACTCCCTCCCAGAATGGGGCACCTGTTCCTCTACACATACTGCAAAGGTTTGTCTGAATGTTCCTAAATGCAGTGGCAAAGGTAGGACTGTAACTCTACTGCCATTACAAAGGTGTATTACAGGAACCCTGTACAAAGGTGTTGGACAACTCTGTTCCTCTCAAATGGAACCCTGTACAAAGGTGTTGGACTGTAACTGTTCCTCTCAAATGGAACCCTGTACAAAGGTATTGGACTGTAACTCTGTTCCTCTCAAATGGAACCCTGTACAAAGGTGTTGGACTGTAACTCTGTTCCTCTCAAATGGAACCCTGTACAAAGGTGTTGGACTGTAACTCTGTTCCTCTCAAATGGAACCCTGTACAAAGGTGTTGGACTGTAACTCTGTTCCTCTCAAATGGAACCCTGTACAAAGGTGTTGGACTGTAACTCTGTTCCTCTCAAATGGAACCCTGTACAAAGGTGTTGGACTGTAACTGTTCCTCTCAAATGGAACCCTGTACAAAGGTGTTGGACTGTAACTCTGTTCCTCTCAAATGGAACCCTGTACAAAGGTGTTGGACTGTAACTGTTCCTCTCAAATGGAACCCTGTAACAAATGGTGTTGGGACTGTAACTCTGTTCCTCTCAAATGGAACCCTGTACAAAGGTGTTGGACTGTAACTGTTCCTCTCAAATGGAACCCTGTACAAAGGTGTTGGACTGTAACTCTGTTCCTCTCAAATGGAACCCTGTACAAAGGTGTTGGACTGTAACTCTGTTCCTCTCAAATGGAACCCTGTACAAAGGTGTTGGACTCTAACTCTGTTCCTCTCAAATGGAACCCTGTACAAAGGTGTTGGACTGTAACTGTTCTCTCAAATGGAACCCTTCAAAGGTGTTGGACTCTCTGTTCCTCTCAAATGGAACCCTGTACAAAGGTGTTGGACTGTAACTCTGTTCCTCTCAAATGGAACCCTGTACAAAGGTGTTGGACTGTAACTCTGTTCCTCTCAAATGGAACCCTGTACAAAGGTGTTGGACTGTAACTCTGTTCCTCTCAAATGGAACCCTGTACAAAGGTGTTGGACTGTAACTGTTCCTCTCAAATGGAACCCTGTACAAAGGTGTTGGACTGTAACTCTGTTCCTCTCAAATGGAACCCTGTACAAAGGTGTTGGACTGTAACTCTGTTCCTCTCAAATGGAACCCTGTACAAAGGTGTTGGACTGTAACTCTGTTCCTCTCAAATGGAACCCTGTACAAAGGTGTTGGACTGTAACTCTGTTCCTCTCAAATGGAACCCTGTACAAAGGTGTTGGACTGTAACTGTTCCTCTCAAATGGAACCCTGTACAAAGGTGTTGGACTGTAACTCTGTTCCTCTCAAATGGAACCCTGTACAAAGGTGTTGGACTGTAACTCTGTTCCTCTCAAATGGAACCCTGTACAGCTGCTTCATCGTAAGTTGGTGTTGACGCAAGATGTGGCAGAGTGTCGACATACTGACACGGTTGATATTATGGAATGTTGTGTGATCTGCGATGATTTGCTCTCCTAGTTGATGTAGGCGGATGGTCTTGTTTACCAACACTAGATTGACAATGGCCAGTTCCTGTTGGTGGTGAACAGACGTTCCATTGCCGAATTCAGATATGTTTGATTTTGAATAGAAGTGTTTTCCCAATGATTGCAAGAGATCTCATTATTGAATTAAGTGTCTAATGTAACAAACAGTGTGTAATGTTTTGAAAGTGTGTTGCAGAATTGCAAACCAAGTGCAAAGCAGAAAATGTGTTTGTACTTTTGATGCCTTTGTTTAAGGGATGTTTACAAAAGTTAAGGTTTTGATGCTTTTGTCTGAGCATTCACTTTCAGTGTGTCAGCAATCGGCAAAAACTGTAAACAGAATATCCAGTGTTTGTTAAGAGAGAGGGTGGGAGAGGAGGGGGGAGTGGGAGATGTTTGGAGAGAGGGAGATAGATGGGGGAGGGATGATCATTGCACTCTTGATTTCTAAGAAAAGGGTTTTCATTGATACACTCAATCACAAACCACACACGTACACACATTCAGCCAATCAAGAATTAGCTGATTAGAAATTCCAGGTGTGTTCGAGAATTGACGACCTGCGGATAACAGAATCATCAACACAACTGATCGATTGTTCAATCATCTGTTTATCCTCAGATTCTGTGTGGCTTGTGGAAGGAGAGAATGCATGCTCTGGTACAATGGAGGTGAAGTCCAATCAGTCCTGGGCCTCAGTGTGTGAAGCTGACTTTGACTGGCCGGATGCAGAGGTAGTTTGTCAGGAGCTTCTCAGGAGCTTCTCTGTCCAGATTTCAGAGCAGTTCATGTACCCCTCTCTCTGACTTTCTCACACACAGTATTTCTCCCTTTGTCTTACTCTCTCTCTCTCTCTCTCTCTCTGTCTAGCTACACTACTCAGTCTGTTGCAGGGAGGGAGTAGGTGTGCAGGGAAAGTGGATTTACATAATTTAGGCGGGGCCACAATAGCGGGCCCTGACTGGGACATCAACGAAGCAACTGTGGTGTGCAGACAGCTGGACTGTGGTTCTGCAGTTTCAGCAACACGAGGCAGTTACTTTGGCAGAGGATCTGGATTAGTTACACAGATGTATTTTTCATGCAGATGATCTGGATTAGTTACACAGATGTATTTTTCATGCAGATGATCTGGATTAGTCACACAGATGTATTTTTCATGCAGATGATCTGGATTAGTTACACAGATGTATTTTTCATGCAGATGATCTGGATTAGTCACACAGATGTATTTTTCATGCAGAGGATCTGGATTAGTTACACAGATGTATTTTTCATGCAGAGGATCTGGATTAGTCACACAGATGTATTTTTCATGCAGATGATCTGGATTAGTCACACAGATGTATTTTTCATGCAGATGATCTGGATTAGTCACACAGATGTATTTTTCATGCAGATGATCTGGATTAGTCACACAGATGTATTTTTCATGCAGATGATCTGGATTAGTCACACAGATGTATTTTTCATGCAGAGGATCTGGATTAGTCACACAGATGTATTTTTCATGCAGAGGATCTGGATTAGTCACACAGATGTATTTTTCATGCAGAGGATCTGGATTAGTCACACAGATGTATTTTTCATGCAGAGGATCAGAGTCTGAACTGCGTCGATGCCCATTCTCATACGCCGGCTTCGGAAGCTTTTCTCACGGCGAAGGCGATGCCGGTGTGGTCTGTTCAGGTAAGACTTGTTGGTTAGATGGTGTGGAGTTGTTTGTCTTTTAACTGAGTCACTCTTGTTGTACATGATGTAATAGCTTTCTGAAGTGAGGAGGAGAAGTTTCCATTGATAGGACATTTACAGACACTTTTCAGCTTTCAGGTTCTCGCATTGTATTGATACTCAGGAAACATATTTGTTTTGTGTGTTTGACTATTTCTGTGATAGTTTGGCTCCATTAACACCAGCAGAGGAACTGCTCTATTGCATTAAATGATGACTAATTAATCAAATAGAAATCCTCAATTATAATGAACTGCTATTGTATTTCAAAGTCCATAAGTTGCTGTAGGCCCTTCATCTTTGAAATAGAATAACAATAAACCTCATAAACAGGGCAGGTATCTATTTGTGTTGCTCTGTGAGGGAGGGTGTTATTAATCACTTCCACTTACTTCCCCATCGATGATGTCATCACATCTAAATGAGGAAGGTCATTAGATGTTCCATCCTCTTCTCCAGATCTCCTGTTCCAGCCTGATATCTCCCTGAATGTCTCAACGGAAGGGGTGTCCAGGGGCTACCCGGGGCCCGAGCTGTAATGGGGCCACAGCTTCACCATCACCTGCTCCACTCAGCCACACTACCCAGGAGGCTCCTTCCTCCTCACGTTCACTGGCTCCAACAGAACCCAGATCCAGCCAGCTGTCTTCCTCTTCCCTGCTGCAGATGACTCCCACCAAGGAAACTACTGCTGTGTTTATAAGAATGATGTTTTCTCTCATAACTTCTCCTCTGAGAGTGAGCTCCTCTCTCTAACCGTAACAGGTACCTGAACATGATCCAGACGTAACTTTAACTGACAGACTCTGATTCACAGATGGTTCTGATGCTAATCACTAGGATGCCAACCAATACGTGTCTCTGTTCCAGCCTCTCCTCTGCCAGCTGTCATCATCAGACTGGTCATAGTGCTGCTGACCACCACAGCTACGTTTCTGCTCTGCAAATCAAGAGTCAGGTAAACAAAAGATTTATGCATAGAGGTTGAATACGAACTAGTTGGGAGATGGACTGTCATTGTGTGTGTGTGTGTGTGTGTGTGTGTGCGTGCATTTGTGCGTGTGTGTGTGTGTGTGTATTGAGATCCCTTTCGGTAAACAGTAGTCTCCTGGTGCTGTCTCTTTAGGTCAGTAGGTGTCAACAGAGAGCTGGATAGCGGTGCGTGGAGGGGTTGCCCCTGCATCCCAGGAGGGAGGGCTGCTGGCAGAGAGAGGTGAGAGCAGCCCAGAGGACAGGAGGAAGAGGACGAGTAGGAGGCAAGTCTTTGAACACACTGCCCAAGATCAGGTTACACACACACACACATCTTCAGAATAACACACACACACACACACACACACACGCTACTTAAGATACGCAGGTCACGCACGCACGCACGCACGCACGCGCACGCACGCACGCACCACTGACTAATTTCTGAGTAATTTCACACAAAATCTTCAGATTAAGCTACTTAAGATATAGGTACCACTGACTAATTTCTGAGTAATTTCGGATGGGGGGGAGGTGGTGCATTTCTAACCTTTTTAATATCTCTCAAGTTTGTCCACACACACAAACATACACACAGATTTTCAGAATAATCAATGTAAAGATATAGGTCATTTCCACAGTTCTGAGTACAGTATGTCCTGAGTCATTTCCTGTATATAAAACCCTGATACTAGCTGGGACTGGTGGGGGTGTGAGAAAGAAAGGTGGAGTAGAGAAAATGTATATGATGGAAAAAAAATGATACGTGATTTTAATTTCATATTTTGGCAACTTTCTCATCGATATTTACTCATAACTCTTTTCTTGAATTACAGATTTGTACACAGGCTTAGTTTAGTGCTGCTTTGCATAATTAATGTATCCTATATCCCATAACCTGTGTTTTTACGAATTTATGGCTGTGTCACAAATGTCACCATATTTTGACCAGTGCCCTATAGTGCAGTATGTATGGAAAGTGCACTAAATCAAAAATGGATTGATGTAGAAAATAATTAATGCTTATGTAAATAATAAATAAATATATATATATGTGTGTGTGTTTTTTTGTATAAAAAAACTGCATGTTATCAGTGCATAGTACACACATATGGGTTTGTACAAGTGCAAGACTGATACAGCTACTATAAATTGTACATTTTCAGATTTTAAATGTTCTCATTAATATTTACTTTAATATTGTTTAAAAAAAATGTTAGCTCCAGATGATAGAAACTACCACTACAGTAACTACTACATAGGACATTCTGTATGTGATACTCTGCATTGGGGTGGCAGGGTAGCCTAGTGGTTAGAGCAGTGGACCAGCAACTGAAAGGTTGCAAGTTCAAATCCCTGAGCTGACAAGGTACAAATCTGGCATTCTGTCCCTGAACAGACAGTTGACCCAGTGTTCCTAGGCCGTCATTGAAAATAAGAATTTGTTCTTAACTGACTTGCCTAGATAAAAAAAATATCCTGAAATCTTTGACTTGATTCATTGACTGACCTATCTGGTAAATAAAAGGTCATTGATGTTACAGAAAACATTCAACTTATTCAGAAACTAAAACTTTGATTCGTGTGTATTGTATTTTTTTAATCAAATAAACCACCTTACTTTACAACGCATGCTGGTGTTGGGGTAATGCGCAACAAATGGTAATTACGGTAAAGAACCCAACCCCTGTCCTGTGTGTGTGCTCGTCATCTCGCACTCAGGGAAGGGAAAATAGGAAAACTGTCGGGGAGGAAGAGCAGTGAACACGCCGATGAACATACCTATTATCTATTCTAGATTGGTCCTAAAAGAGTACACAGTCGAGTGGGGCTAAGCTAGTCACTTTCAGCGTTAGTTTACCCATGTGTGTGTACTCTAGGTAAAGTTATTCGCTGAATAGGGGAAATTCGACTTCACTACTCGGACGTGCAGTGGGCTAAGAACGCCCAGAACAGCAGCAGTTGGAAACCTGAGTCTGTTTCGACAGGCCCGGATCCCTGTTCAAACAACGTCTGGGGACTTGCATGAAAACAACAAAAGAACCACCCGAAATTGGTAATTCAGTACATTGTTTTTCAATCATTTGATTTAAGTGTCTGAACGTATGCAAAAAAAGAAATAGTTAACGTTTTGCTAGTTAGCAAGCGGTCGCTAGCGGTGTTGTAGTTTGGTTAGCTAACGTTAGATGTCTACAGTTAGCGAATTGGTAGCTTAGCTATAATATAGCTACTGTATTCGGCTGTATTTGTTTTGCACTCATTGCACTACTGTCCAATAATAGCGACTTGCTTAGTTACCTATTAATAAGCTAACATTTAGCGTAAAACAATCGTCGTTGGCTTGCTAAGTTAGTTAGCTCGTTGGCTGGTTTGCTAGCAGAAAGTAACGTTTGCTTGACGTTTGTCACCTAGTTAACGTTACCCAACTAGCAATTGACTTATGTGAAGTTTTACAAAATTGTCTACCTAACAAGCATTTTATGGATTGAAGTTCCATGTACTTCACAGACAGTAAGTTGGCCACTAGTCGTTAGGTCAAAGCCCGTCGGCAGAGTCAACTACCAGATACTCCTCGTACACGGACGTTGGGCCACTCACGAAATACGAGTCAAAGTCCACGTTAATCATTTTATCATAGGTCTCTCTTATATCACCATCATGTGTAGATTGATTTTTTTTTTTGCTGTCATTTCCCCCCGTCATGCTGTTAATGTGTAGCAGTGGTGTGTGTGGCGTTAATGACTCTAGTGAGAAGTTGTTCACGACTAGCCAAGGTAGCTAACTAACGTTACATTGTTTAGGAAGTGTTTGCTCTGTACTACACTTTATCTCCTGTCATATTTGCCAAGATTTCTTCGTAAGAAATTGCCTGTGGAAAGGATGGGATGTATGTGTTGAAGTCATGAACCAGCTGCAAAGTGTACTAACGATTCCTGTAACATTACACGGCTGTGTACAGTAATAATTGTCCAACACCATCCGTGTTTTTTTCTTCTCCTTTTCTGTTATGAAGGGGTGGCTCCCTCTGTCTTGGATTTCTTTGATATATTCACAATGAGAGCAAGATAGAAAGGGGGGCGGGAGAGGAAGAGAAGAACCTGTTTTGTGGGTCTTGGCCACGTTTTGGAATAGGATGGGTTTACATAGTCATTTAGCAGAATCTCTTATCCAGAGTGTCTTATAAAGACAAATCAGGGTGAAGTGCCTTGCTCGAGGGCACATTGGCATATTTTTCATCTGGTCGGCTCGAGATTTGGACCAGCGACCTTTTGGTTTCTGGCCCAACACTCCTATCCGCTAGGCTACCTGCCAATGGGTGGGGTAGAGTCAGGCGTGGTTATTTCATTTGCACACAGACGTGACCAGGGCCATGCATTGGTTTGTTCTGCTTTATATTGTATGCTACAGTTCCATGGTTTGTCGCTCCTCACCACCAGTATCTATTGATCAAAAAGAGCACCGTACATACACATGCCGTCAAAATTGACCAGTTGAAATTTGGGAGGAGAGGGAACGCGTTAGTACATGCTCTCTTTTCAGTAGTAGTAGGTTACTTCACCCCTTCGCCAAATTGAACACGTCTCATTTTTACCCTCAAATGTAATTTGTGAGATGACTCTGTCGTTGAGTTCATACTAGAAGTTATTTCAAAGTGACTTGAGAGTTGTAGCCTAGCAATGTAGTAGCCTAGCTCCAGCACACAGGCGGTGATTTTTATGCCAGGAGTATCATTTATGATCCTCTAACGACAGCCTTCCAAGTCACGCTATGGGTGTGGCCCAGACACATGGACGTCTGCTTGTACTGTATTTGCACCTTCCTAGGTTTGGCGCTACACCTGAGATGTGTTTATATTTGATCTGTTAACTTGGTGTTAAAAAAACAAAACAATACTTTGCCAGTGGTTTTCAGAGTGAACATGTCAGCCATTTCATTTCCTGGTCACCTTTACTGGTCGTGCATGACTCCACTCTACCTGTATGTAAACAACGGGTGTGGCCATTTCACATTCTCTTCCCTCCATATATTTGATTGAGCATGACATCACACTGCTGTGTATCTGACTCCCTTTTCCCCAGTCAAAGAATTAACATGGCTAACTTTTTACTGTTACTTGGAACTTGGAAGGTCTGTCTTGCACTGCCCAATGTGCCTCTACTGTGTGTGTCTGTGTCAGAGGCCACCATACTCTGGCTAGTATTTAGTTTGCCTGCGGGGAGTGTTACATAGGCAGAAGTCTAGGACTGGCACTGGTGGTGTTTGGACTGAGGCCAAGGTTAAAACACACACACACCAACTGCCCGTCTCTGTCGCCAGCAATTCAAATGTGTCTGAGTCAGCAGCACCAGTACAGGGACCAGACCACAACAACTTTACCACACAGCAGCGATGACACTCAGTAAAACACTGGGGAATCAAGTTTGTGTGTGGTCTAGAGGTCGACCGATTTAATCGGAATGGCCGATTAATTAGGGCCAATTTCAAGTTTTCATAACAATCGGAAATCGGTATTTTTGAGCGCCGATTTGTCGTTTTGAAAAATTATTATTATTATTATTATTATTAGACCTTTTTATTTAACTAGGCAAGTCAGTTAAGAACATATTCTTATTTTCAATGACGACCTAGGAACAGTGGGTTAACTGCCTTGTTCAGGGGCAGAACGACAGATTTGACCCTTGTCAGCTCGGGGGATACAATCTTGCAACCTTACAGTTAACTAGTCCAACGCAATAACGACCTGCCTGTCTCGTTGCACGCCACAAGGAGACTGCCTTTACGCGAATGTAGTAAGCCAGGTTAAGTTGCTAGCTAGCATTAAACTTATCTTAAAAAAACAATCAATCATAATCACTAGTTAACTACACATGGTTGATGATATTATCTAGCGTGTCCTGCGTTGCATATAATCTGACTGAGCATACAAGCATTAAGTATCTGACTAAGCGGTGGTAGGCAGAAGTAGGCGCATAAACATGAATTCAAACAGGACTTTAGTGCGTTTTGCCAGCAGCTCTTCGTTGTGCGTCAAGCATTGCGCTGTTTATGATTTCAAGCCTATCAACCCCCGAGATGAGGCTGGTGTAACCGACGTGAAATGGCTAGCTAGTTAGCGCGCGCTAATAGCATTTCAAACGTCACTCACTCTGGGCCTTGGGGTGGTTGTTTCCCTTACTCTGCATGGGTAACGCTGCTTCGATGGTGGCTGTTGTCGTTGTGTTGCTGGTTCGAGCCCAGGGAGGAGCGTGGAGAGGGATGGAAGCTATACTGTTACACTGGCAATACTAAAGTGCCTATAAGAACATCTAATAGTCAAAGGTTAAGGAAATACAAATGGTATAGAGGGAAATAGTCCTATAATAACTACAACCTAAAATTGAAGACTTATGTTAAAAGAAACCACCAGCTTTCATATGTTCTCATGTTCTGAGCAAGGAACTTAAACGTTAGCTTTCTTACATAGCACATATTGCACTTTTACTTTCTTCTCCAACACTTTGTTTTTGCATTATTTAATCCAAATTGAACATGTTTCATTATTTATTTGAGGCTAAATTGAATTTATTGATGTATTATATTAAGTTAAAATAAGTGTTCATTCAGTATTGTTGTACTTTTTTGGTCCTCCAATAATCTGTATCAGTATCGGAGTTGAAAAATCATAATTGGTCGACCTCTAGTGTGGTCCTTGCATATTACTACCCAATCACTATAAAACTATTATTTCCTTGGAAATATATATCTCTGCTGTCTCATTCAACAGCCTTTAGGGTGACTGAGCCTGATATCTCTGCTGTCTCATTCAACAGCCTTTAGGGTGACTGAGCCTGATATCTCTGCTGTCTCATTCAACAGCCTTTAGGGTGACTGAGCCTGATATCTCTGCTGTCTCATTCAACAGCCTTTAGGGTGACTGAGCCTGATATCTCTGCTGTCTCATTCAACAGCCTTTAGGGTGACTGAGCCTGATATCTCTGCTGTCTCATTCAACAGCCTTTAGGGTGACTGAGCCTGATATCTCTGCTGTCTCATTCAACAGCCTTTAGGGTGACTGAGCCTGATATCACTGCTGTCTCATTCAACAGCCTTTAGGGTGACTGAGCCTGATGTCACTGCTGTCTGTTTCAATAGCTGTCGTGTGTGTCTTAGAACACACTCTACAAAGAACCTAGAATCCTAGTCAACTGATCACTGGTGTCACCTTCAGTCTTTCAACAGCTGATAGTCTAGAAAGAACCTAGAATCCTAGCCAACTGGTCACCTTCAGTCTTTCAACAGCTGATGGTCTAGAAAGAACCTAGAATCCTAGCCAACTGGTCACCTTCAGTCTCTTTCAACAGCTGATAGTCTAGAAAGAACCTAGAATCCTAGCCAACTGGTCACCTTCAGTCTCTTTCAACAGCTGATAGTCTAGAAAGAACCTAGAATCCTAGCCAACTGGTCACCTTCAGTCTCTTTCAACAGCTGATAGTCTAGAAAGAACCTAGAATCCTAGCCAACTAGTCACCTTCAGTCTCTTTCAACAGCTGATAGAAATATCCTAGAACCCTACCTGGTATGCTGAGTGAGGTCAAATTACATGCAGCACATTGAGGATGACAGAGCCTCATATCACTGGTGTCTCACCTCCGGTCTCTGAACAGCTGCTGTCTCTGTGTCTCACAACACAGTCTAAGGCTGTGTTTAGGCAGGCAGCCCAATTCGGACGTTTTTTTCTCCAATAATTGTTCCTTTGACCAATCAGATCAGCTCTGAAATGATCGGATGTGATTGGTCAAAAGACCAATTAGTGGGAAAAACATCAGAATTGGTCTGCCTGTCTGAACGCAGCCCTAGAATCCTAGAAATCTGGCACATGATTTTAGGGGCATGGCCATTTGGCTTCAAAAGGTGTTCCCTCTGCCAGGGCACCAAGGCCATCTGCCAGGGCAGTGTTTTTTTAAAAGAAATTCAGTCAGGCTTCCAACTTACACTTAAAAGTTGTAATAGTAGAATGCACAAGGTGAAATTTCGATATTGGGTCGTACATCATCAGGTATCCTCTTGTCATGTCAGTCATTGCATACCTCAAAGAGCTATTTATAACTAGTCCATGTAATCTGTATTTTAGGTCAAATATCACATGAATAGACATTAGACATGGCAAAATGTATAGAATTGCAAGAAAATGACCTATATAAGTGAACATTTTCTCTGCACCCAATGACAAAATGTGAATAATTGCAGAAAATAAGCTTTAAACCAGCAACATTTTCTCTCCTCCAACAAGCGGGGGTGCAGACTCACATCAAACATCTCCAATCGAAAATCAAATCAAGAGTCAGCTTTCTATTCCGCAACAAAGCCTCCTTCACTCATGCCGCCAAGTTTACCCTAGTAAAACTGACTATCCTACCGATCCTCGACTTCGGCGATGTCATCTACAAAATGGCTTCCAACACTCTACTCAGCAAACTGGATGCAGTCTATCACAGTGCCATCCGTTTTGTCACTAAAGCACCTTATACCACCCACCACTGCGACTTGTATGCTCTAGTCGGCTGGCCCTCACTACATATTCGTCGCCAGACCCACTGGCTCCAGGTCATCTACAAGTCCATGCTAGGTAAAGCTCCGCCTTATCTCAGTTCACTGGTCACGATGGCAACACCCATCCGTAGCACGCGCTCCAGCAGGTGTATCTCACTGATCATCCCTAAAGCCAACACCTCATTTGGCCGCCTTTCGTTCCAGTACTCTGCTGCCTGTGACTGGAACGAACTGCAAAAATCGCTGAAGTTGGAGACTTTTATCTCCCTCACCAACTTCAAACATCAGCTACCCGATCGCTGCAGCTGTACATAGTCTATTGGTAAATAGCCCACCCATTTTCACCTACCTCATCCCCATACTGTTTTTATACTGTTTTTTATTTATTTACTTTTCTGCTCTTTTGCACACCAATATCTCTACCTGTACATGACCATCTGATCATTTATCACTCCAGTGTTAATCTGCAAAATTGTATTATTCGCCTACCTCCTCATGCCTTTTGCACACATTGTATATAGACTGCCCATTTTTTTTTTTTTCCTACTGTGTTATTGACTTGTTAATTGTTTACTCCATGTGTAACTCTGTGTTTTCTGTTCACACTGCTATGCTTTATTTTGGCCAGGTCGCAGTTGCAAATGAGAACTTGTTCTCAACTAGCCTACCTGGTTAAATAAAGGTGAAATAAAAAAATAAATAAAAAAGTTTGTGTCATGAACATTAAATTCTCTGGCAACAGCTCTGATGGACAATCCTGCAGTTTGCATGCCAATTGCACACTCCCTCAACCTGAGACATCTGTGGCAATGTGTTGTGACAAAACTGCACATTTTAGCGGCCTTTTAGTGCCCCCAGCACAAGGTGCACCTGTGTAATGATCATGCTGTTTAATCAGCTTCTTGATATGTGACACCTGTCAGGTGGATGGATTATTTTGGCAAAGGAGAAATGTTCACTAACAGAGATGTACATTTATTTTGAGAAATAAGCTTTTTTTTGCTCATGGAAGATTTCTGTTGTCTTTTATTTCAGCTTATGAAACATGGGACCAACACTTTATGTTGCGTTTTTGTTCACTCTACATACACACACACACACACACACACTTCGTTACGTTACAGCCTTATTCTAAAAGGTATAAAATAACAACAATCTCCAGCAACCTGCACACAATACCCCATAATGACAAAGTGAAAACTGTTTTTTAGACAGTTTTGCAACAACAAAAAATATATAATACAGAAATACATTATTTACATAAGTATTCAGACCCTTTGCTCTGAGACTTGAAATTGAGCTCAGGTGTATCCTGTTTCCATTGATCATCCTTGAGATGTTTCTTCAACGTGATTGGAGTCCACTTGTGGTAAATTCAATTGATTGGACATGATTTGGAAAGGCACACACCTGTCTATATAAGGTCCAATAGTTGACAGTGCATGTCAGAGCAAAAACCAAACCATGGAGGTCAAAGGAATTGTCCCTAGAGCACCGAGACAACAGGATTGTATATCGAGGCACAGGGAAGGGTACCAAAACATTTCTTCAGCATTGGAGGTCCCTAGGAACATATTGGCCTCCATTCTTAAATGGAAGAAGTTTGGAACCACCAAGACTCTTCCTTCAGTTGGACCCCCAGCCAAACTGAACAATTAGGGGAGAATGGCCTTGGTCAGCAAGGTGACCAAGAACCCGATGGTCACTCTGACAGAGCTCCAGAGTTCCTCTGTGCAGATGGGAGAAACTTCCAGAAGGACAACCATCTCTACAGCACTCCACCAATCAGGGCTCTATGGTAGAGTGGCCAGACGGAAGCCACTCCTCAGTAAAAGGCACATGACAGCCCGCTTGGAGTTTCTCAGACCATGAGAAACAAGATTCTCTTGTCTGATGAAACCAAGATTCCAACTCTTTGACCTGAATGCCAAACGTCACTTCTGGAGGAAACCTGGTACCATCCCTATGATGAAGCATGGTGGTGGCAGCATCATGTCTGGAGGAAACCTGGTACCATCTCTATGATGAAGCATGGTGGTGGCAGCATCATGCTGTGGGAATGGTTTTCAGCAGCACGGAGACTAGTCAGGATTGAGGGAAACCTGAACGGAGCAAAGTACAGAGATCCTTGATGAAAACCTGCTCCAGAGCGCTCAGGACCTCAGACTGGGATGAAGGTTCACCTTGCAACAGGACAATGACCCTAAGTACACAGCCAAGACAACGCAGGAGTGGCTTTAGGGAATGTCTTTGAATGTCCAGCCAGAGCCCGGACTGAACCCAATCGAACCAATGTTGTGAAGTGGCCCAGACATGAATCTGATCGAAAATGTCTTTATAAAAATGTCTTACTTATAGTTAAAGCACCTTTGGCAGTGATTACAGCATAAGAGTTTTTTTTTTTTTGGTATGACGCCTCAAGCTTAGCACACCTGTATTTGGGGAATTTCTGGAATTTCAGGTCTGGAGACCTGAAAAAAGCTGTGCTGCAACGCTCCCCATCCATCCTGACAGAGCTTGAGGATCTGCAGAGAAGAATGGGAGAAATTCCCCAAATACAGGTGTGCTAAGCTTGAGGCGTCCTACCCAAGAGAACTCAATGCTGTAATCACTGCCAAAGGTGCTTTAACTATAAGTATGGAGTAAAGGTTCTGAATACTTCTGTACATGTGATATCAGTATTTCTCATGTTCTCAACTTTCATTATCAAGCAGCCAATCTTTTTAACAACCAATGCTAATTGTGGTATCTTTAGATCTTCCCTCTTAATTTTTAACTTATATTTTCATCTCTGTCATGTGAAACTATTCGGTGTGCTTTGGAGAACGGTGTTTTCCCGCTAATTGGAATTTGGAACGTATAATGTGAGTAAATAAGTTAGGCTATCTGTTTGGGATATTTATTTCTCGCACAGAATGACAATCTGACCAATAGAATAGGTCAACTTTTTGTACTATGGGGGATAGTAAATTGACAGGCTAGTACTTTTGCTGTTTGTTACTCATCTTGATGTCTGATGAAGGTGAATGTGGACAGTGGTTCTAACACCGTGGCATCCCTGACGTGTCCGTCTTCACTCCGAGCCTACTTCAGAGCTGAGATGCCTGTGAGAAGGAGGAGGAGGAACACTGTAGCATACCTGACGTGTCCTTCACTCCCAGCCTACTTCAGAGCTGAGATGTCTGTGAGAAGGAGGAGGAGGAACACTGTAGCATACCTGACGTGTCCTTCACTCCCAGCCTACTTCAGAGCTGAGATGCCTGTGAGAAGGAGGAGGAGGAACACTGTAGCATACCTGACGTGTCCTTCACTCCCAGCCTACTTCAGAGCTGAGATGCCTGTGAGGAGGAGGAACACCGTGGCATCCCTGACGTGTCCTTCACTCCCAGCCTACTTCAGAGCTGAGATGCCTGTGAGAAGGACCTGGTCATGAGACTGGCGTTGGCTAATAACAATTGAGATATCTGAGAGAGCCATGTGAGTGAGAGGTGCTTTGGAGCACGGCGGCTGGCAGCCGGGAGAAGGGAATTCTAATGATTATATTCAGCCCAAGGGCACAACGGACACTGGCTGCAAGGCATGTATTTTCGGGGGTGTTGCGGCCACACCAGGGGGTCGTCGATGCCACTGGGACATTTGAGGCCTGTATGTGGTACAAGGCTACCCATCTGAACCTGTCTTGTTAAGTGTGTTTTGTCCCTGTCAGTGTAAACCCATGAGCCCAATTTAAATGCGTTCGCCTGCTTTAGAGGTACCTTGAAAATATGTTTGCTGATAAATGAGGCCAACTTTTATCATTCTTTCTAGTTCTTATATTTCTTATTTTTGGGATTAGTGTGTTTTGTTCTGTATTATTGCACTGTCGCTGATAGAAACATAAGCATTTCGATGCACCCGCGATAACATCAGCAAAACATGTGTACGTGACTAATAACATTTGATTAGAGATGTGAAATCATTAGAGGAATGGAAAGAAGGGCCCCTTGCAACCACTCCAGGGCTGAGAGGGAGAGGTAGATAGAGAGAGAGGGACAGATGAGTGGATACATGAAAAAGTGAAGGATTAGCCACAAACACAACCTGAACAGCTGAGGCAGGATGTGACATGCCAGAACTCCCGTTGGAATGTGTGACGGAGGTGTGTGTGTGAGAGAGAGGGGGGGGGGGGAGACAGTTTGTGTCAAGCGGAAAGAAAAGGGGAGGGTGAAGAGATTAAGCAAGTTCACTGAAACTTGATGTTCTGTTTTTAGTTTTCAAGGATAAAGCTCATGTCACCATGACCAGATACCATACCTACTGTAATACACTTGTCTTTGTTCATCCACTCACCACAGCCAGCTGCAGACTGGGTGGGGGGTTGCTACTGTACAGTAATGAATCCGGCCAGTGGCTGACTGGAGACAGGATTGAAGGGGGAATGATTTGGATGGCTGGTCCTCTGGTATGACTACAGCTCAACAAGGATCTGATTCCATGTAGACTAATGTGGTTCTGAATACTTTTGTGAGTATGACATTTAGAGGTTTTTTTTTTGGGGGGTTATTTTAACATGAACAAAAACTTTTTCTGATTTACATTTTAACATCCATGTGACATTTACATACGAGAATATACCATGACATTTCAAATTCTTAGTTTAATTAAACAATATTTTTTCAATGTTGGTTAGTTTTTACACTGGGTGTACCAAACATTAAGAACACCTCTCTCCATGACAAACTGACCAGGTGAATCCAGGTGAAAGTGATGATCCCCTTATTGATGTCACTTGTTAAATCCGATGCAGTCAGTGTAGATGAAGGGGAGGAGACGGCTTAAAGAAGCCTTGAGACATGGATTGTGTATGTGGGGGGGTTCAACTCTGTGTTCCTAATGTTTTGTATAGTCAGTGTAAAGCTGGCTCTTCTCTAGGCTACTCTATCCAAGACAGTGTAAAGCTGGCTCTTCTCTAGGCTACTCTATCCAAGACAGTGTAAAGCTGGCTCTTCTCTAGGCTACTCTGTCCAAGACTGTGTAAAGCTGGCTCTTCTCGAGGCTACTCTATCCAAGACAGTGTAAAGCTGGCTCTTCTCGAGGCTACTCTATCCAAGATGGTGTAAAGCTGGCTCTTCTCTAGGCTACTCTATCCAAGACAGTGTAAAGCTGGCTCTTCTCTAGGCTACTCTGTCCAAGACTGTGTAAAGCTGGCTCTTCTCTAGGCTACTCTATCCAAGACAGTGTAAAGCTGGCTCTTCTCTAGGCTACTCTGTCCAAGACAGTGTAAAGCTGGCTCTTCTCTAGGCTACTCTGTCCAAGACTGTGTAAAGCTGGCTCTTCTCGAGGCTACTCTATCCAAGACAGTGTAATGCTGGCTCTTCTCGAGGCTACTCTATCCAAGACAGTGTAAAGCTGGCTCTTCTCTAGGCTACTCTATCCAAGAAAGGGCCTTCCATGATGATACGTTGTATGATGATGAATAACATTGTGACTGCTACCATTTAGCTAGTCTTGGCTGTAGCTGAGTTGCCTTGGTGTCTCTCCTCTTCCTCCGTCTGCTCGCTCCCTTCTCCTACGTTACTAACCGGCCCATCCGCAGCAGCAGCCATAGCGTGCCAGCCTCCCTCGTGCAGAAGAGCTCAGGTTAAAAACAGGTATTTTGACTATCCGGATATCTGACAGATTCATGATACTATTTGAGTAGTGAAATGATTTCAGGCCCACATTCCTTTTCCTTTTTAATTTTTTTAATTTTTTAAAAAGATTTTCCCAAGACTTGACCAGGAAGTTAATCTGTCGGTTTATGTTTGGTTCAGTTAGTCCAAGTTTCCTGTTCTGAATCCTCTAGCTACGTTTGGTTCAGTAAGTTTACTGTTCTGAATCCTCTAGCTACGTTTGGTTCAGTAAGTTTCCTGTTCTGAATCTTCTAATACGTTTGGTTCAGTAAGTTTCCTGTTCTGAATCCTCTAATACGTTTGGTTCAGTAAGTTTCCTGTTCTGAATCCTCTAGCTACGTTTGGTATAGTAAGTTTCCTGTTCTGAATCCTCTAGCTACGTTTGGTTCAGTAAGTTTCCTGTTCTGAATCCTCTAGCTATGTTTGGTTCAGTAAGTTTCCTGTTCTGAATCCTCTAATACGTTTGGTTCAGTAAGTTTCCTGTTCTGAATCCTCTAGCTATGTTTGGTTCAGTAAGTTTCCTGTTCTGAATCCTCTAATACGTTTGGTTCAGTAAGTTTCCTGTTCTGAATCCTCTAGCTACGTTTGGTTCAGTAAGTTTCCTGTTCTGAATCTTCTAATACGTTTGGTTCAGTAAGTTTCCTGTTCTGAATCCTCTAGCTATGTTTGGTTCAGTAAGTTTCCTGTTCTGAATCTTCTAATACGTTTGGTTCAGTAAGTTTCCTGTTCTGAATCCTCTAGCTACGTTTGGTTCAGTAAGTTTCCTGTTCTGAATCCTCTAGCTATGTTTGGTTCAGTAAGTTTCCTGTTCTGAATCCTCTAATACGTTTGGTTCAGTAAGTTTCCTGTTCTGAATCCTCTAGCTATGTTTGGTTCAGTAAGTTTCCTGTTCTGAATCCTCTAATACGTTTGGTTCAGTAAGTTTCCTGTTCTGAATCCTCTAGCTACGTTTGGTTCAGTAAGTTTCCTGTTCTGAATCCTCTAGCTATGTTTGGTTCAGTAAGTTTCCTGTTCTGAATCCTCTAATACGTTTGGTTCAGTAAGTTTCCTGTTCTGAATCCTCTAGCTATGTTTGGTTCAGTAAGTTTCCTGTTCTGAATCCTCTAATACGTTTGGTTCAGTAAGTTTCCTGTTCTGAATCCTCTAGCTACGTTTGGTTCAGTAAGTTTCCTGTTCTGAATCCTCTAGCTATGTTTGGTTCAGTAAGTTTCCTGTTCTGAATCCTCTAATACGTTTGGTTCAGTAAGTTTCCTGTTCTGAATCCTCTAGCTATGTTTGGTTCAGTAAGTTTCCTGTTCTGAATCCTCTAATACGTTTGGTTCAGTAAGTTTCCTGTTCTGAATCCTCTAGCTACGTTTGGTTCAGTAAGTTTCCTGTTCTGAATCTTCTAATACGTTTGGTTCAGTAAGTTTCCTGTTCTGAATCCTCTAATACGTTTGGTTCAGTAAGTTTCCTGTTCTGAATCTTCTAATACGTTTGGTTCAGTAAGTTTCCTGTTCTGAATCCTCTAGCTACGTTTGGTTCAGTAAGTTTCCTGTTCTGAATCCTCTAGCTACGTTTGGTTCAGTAAGTTTCCTGTTCTGAATCTTCTAATACGTTTGGTTCAGTAAGTTTCCTGTTCTGAATCCTCTAGCTATGTTTGGTTCAGTAAGTTTCCTGTTCTGAATCCTCTAATACGTTTGGTTCAGTAAGTTTCCTGTTCTGAATCCTCTAGCTATGTTTGGTTCAGTAAGTTTCCTGTTCTGAATCCTCTAATACGTTTGGTTCCTCGACATGTTTAAAGGTCCAATGCAGCTGTTTTTCTCAATATGAAATCATTTGTGGGTAACAATTAAGTACCTTGCTGTGATTATTTTCCATTAAAATGGTCAAACACAAAAAAAATAGCTTGTTAGCGAAGAGTCATTTCTCAAGCAAGAATGTAGCTGGGCTGCCTGGGAGTGGGGCTGCCTGGGAGTGGTCTGAGTGAGGAAACTCAAAATGAGCTCTTATTGGCAGTGTTTTTTTATTGGTCTATTAACAAACTCCATCCCACCAAAACAGGTTGAAGTTCCAGGCAGTCTTCTAACAGCTCTTACACTAAAAGGGCATTATGATTTTCAGTGTTATTTCAACCTCCATAGTATGAATATAACACAGTGTCTTTAAGGTCTGTTCTGTCTTTTACTGTCGTTCTAGTTTCTGGTTCTGTTTTGGGCTCAGCCAGGAGCTGATGGGTGTAAACTCTGGGCCCAGAAATAGACTTCTAGAACCCGTGGTGCTCTCTCTCTCTCGCTCCGTTTCTCATTCTCTCCTCTCTTTATCTCGCTCTCACCTGCCTCTGTGGAAGACAAGAGGTGCTAACGAGCACCACCTGTCACAGCCCTTCCCTAAGAACATGTGTTTCTCCCCCCCAGTCATCATACTCCTATTGTAACTCAACTTATTTCCTTCTGCTTCTCCCTCTTCCTCCTCTTCTCCTCTCCCGTTCTTCTCTTTCCTGTTTCTCCTCAACCTCCCTCCTATCCTCCCTCTCTCTCCTTCTCATCCTCCCCTCTCTCTCATGCTGTTCATCTCTAAGTGTGGAGGTGATTAGCATCCTGGCTTCCTGCTGCTTCTCTGTACAGCATCACTGTAATGTGTGTTTGTGGGTTAACTGTCTCTGTCTGTGTCTCTCTCTCTCTGTGTGTGTGTGAATATAACGGAGTATGGAATGTTGTTTAAAAACGGTTTATTCTGTGTGTGTCAGGTTAACTCTGTCCTTCCTCTTTGTGTGGTGCTAGGTGATTTAACCCTGTCCCCTCTACTCAGTGTGGTGCTAGGTGGTTGAACCCTGTCCCCTCTACTCAGTGTGGTGCTAGGTGGTTGAACCCTGTCCCCTCTACTCAGTGTGGTGCTAGGTGGTTGAACCCTGTCATCTCTACTCAGTGTGGTGCTAGGTGGTTGAACCCTGTCGTCTCTACTCAGTGTGGTGCTAGGTGGTTGAACCCTGTCGTCTCTACTCAGTGTGGTGCTAGGTGGTTGAACCCTGTCGTCTCTACTCAGTGTGGTGCTAGGTGGTTGAACCCTGTCCTCTACTCAGTGTGGTGCTAGGTGGTTGAACCCTGTCCTGTCCCCTCTACTCAGTGTGGTGCTAGGTGGTTGATCCCTGTCCTCTACTCAGTGTGGTGCTAGGTGGTTTAACCCTGTCCTAACTTCTACTCAGTGTGGTGCTAGGTGGTTGAACCCTGTCCTGTCCCCTCTACTCAGTGTGGTGCTAGGTGGTTGAACCCTGTCCTCTACTCAGTGTGGTGCTAGGTGGTTTAACCCTGTCCTAACTTCTACTCAGTGTGGTGCTAGGTGGTTGAACCCTGTCCTGTCCCCTCTACTCAGTGTGGTGCTAGGTGGTTGAACCCTGTCCCCTCTACTCAGTGTGGTGCTAGGTGGTTGAACCCTGTCGTCTCTACTCAGTGTGGTGCTAGGTGGTTTAACCCTGTCCTCACTTCTACTCAGTGTGGTGCTAGGTGGTTGAACCCTGTCCCCTCTACTCAGTGTGGTGCTAGGTGGTTGAACCCTGTCCCCTCTACTCAGTGTGGTGCTAGGTGGTTTAACCCTGTCCTAACTTCTACTCAGTGTGGTGCTAGGTGGTTGAACCCTGTCCTGTCCCCTCTACTCAGTGTGGTGCTAGGTGGTTGACCCCTGTCCTGTCCCCTCTACTCAGTGTGGTGCTAGGTGGTTTAACCCTGTCCTAACTTCTACTCAGTGTGGTGCTAGGTGGTTGAACCCTGTCCTGTCCCCTCTACTCAGTGTGGTGCTAGGTGGTTGAACCCTGTCCTGTCCCCTCTACTCAGTGTGGTGCTAGGTGGTTTAACCCTGTCCTAACTTCTACTCAGTGTGGTGCTAGGTGGTTGAACCCTGTCCTGTCCCCTCTACTCAGTGTGGTGCTAGGTGGTTGAACCCTGTCCTGTCGTCTCTACTCAGTGTGGTGCTGGGTGGTTGAACCCTGTTGTCTCTACTCAGTGTGGTGCTAGGTGGTTGAACCCTGTCCTGTCGTCTCTACTCAGTGTGGTGCTGGGTGGTTGAACCCTGTTGTCTCTACTCAGTGTGGTGCTAGGTGGTTGAACCCTGTCGTCTCTACTCAGTGTGGTGCTGGGTGGTTGAACCCTGTCCTGTCCCCTCTACTCAGTGTGGTGCTAGGTGGTTGAACCCTGTCCTGTCCCCTCTACTCAGTGTGGTGCTAGGTGGTTGAACCCTGTCCTGTCTTCTACTCAGTGTGGTGCTGGGTGGTTTAACCCTGTCGTCTCTACTCAGTGTGGTGCTAGGTGGTTGAACCCTGTCCTGTCTTCTACTCAGTGTGGTGCTAGGTGGTTGAACCCTGTCGTCTCTACTCAGTGTGGTGCTAGGTGGTTGAACCCTGTCCTCTCTACTCAGTGTGGTGCTAGGTGGTTGAACCCTGTCCTCTCTACTCAGTGTGGTGCTATGTGGTTGAACCCTGTCCTGTCCTCTCTACTCAGTGTGGTGCTAGGTGGTTTAACCCTGTCCTGTCTTCTACTCAGTGTGGTGCTAGGTGGTTGAACCCTGTCCTCTCTACTCAGTGTGGTGCTAGGTGGTTGAACCCTGTCCTCTCTACTCAGTGTGGTGCTAGGTGGTTGAACCCTGTCCTCTCTACTCAGTGTGGTGCTATGTGGTTGAACCCTGTCCTGTCCTCTCTACTCAGTGTGGTGCTAGGTGGTTTAACCCTGTCCTGTCCTCTACTCAGTGTGGGGCTAGGTGGTTTAACCCTGTCCTCTACTCTGTGGTGCTATGTGGTTGAACCCTGTCCTGTCCTCTCTACTCAGTGTGAATGGAGCAGTGTGAGAGTGCAGCCTCTCTCCTGGCCTCTGTGAGGGAGCAGGAGCGTCAGTTTGAGCGTCTGACTCGCGCTCTGGAGGAGGAGAGAAGGTGCGGAGGCACCCTCCCACGCCCTCCCCCCAATCTACAGGTAAAGACCTCGCCCCCATGGGATCATCCATCACCCCCATAGCCATCATGGTATCACCCATTCCATCACTTCGTCCTTGTTTCATCAACGTTCAACCGTCCTTGTAACTGTCCATGCCGTCACCTCCATAGCTGCCGTTAGGGTTGCAACATTCCAATATCTTCCAGGAGGGAATAAGCAGGAAATTGGAGGATTTCCGGAAAACCTGTGGAATTGTGCAATCCTAGCCCCCATGGGATCACCCATTGCCTCACCCAACCGTCGTTCCATCATTGGTCAACCCTTCCTGTAGCCATCATTAGTCAACCCTCCCTGTAGCCATCATTGGTCAACCCTCCCTGTAGCCATCATTGGTTACAACTCTGTGGATGTGCATGTCATGTGAAGGTAGCCTGGTACCCTCCAGGTCATCTCTGTGGATGTGCATGTCATGTGAAGGTAGCCTGGTACCCTCCAGGTCATCTCTGTGGATGTGCATGTCATGTGAAGGTAGCCTGGTACCCTCCAGGTCATCTCTGTGGATGTGCATGTCATGTGAAGGTAGCCTGGTACCCCCCCAGGTCATCTCTGTGGATGTGCATGTCATCTGTGGTCATCTCTGTGGATGTGCATGTCATGTGAAGGTAGCCTGGTACCCCCCCAGGTCATCTCTGTGGATGTGCATGTCATGTGAAGGTAGCCTGGTACCCCCCAGGTCATCTATGTGGATGTGCATGTCATGTGAAGGTAGCCTGGTACCCTCCAGGTCATCTCTGTGGATGTGCATGTCATGTGAAGGTAGCCTGGTACCCTCCAGGTCATCTATGTGCATGTCATGTGAAGGTAGCCTGGTACCCCCAGGTCATCTCTGTGGATGTGCATGTCATGTGAAGGTAGCCTGGTACCCTCCAGGTCATCTATGTGGATGTGCATGTCATGTGAAGGTAGCCTGGTACCCTCCAGGTCATCTATGTGGATGTGCATGTCATGTGAAGGTAGCCTGGTACCCCCCCAGGTCATCTCTGTGGATGTGCATGTCATGTGAAGGTAGCCTGGTTTTTGCAGTTACGCATTGCAGCAGACTTGTGGTACAATTGTTTTTGTGGCCGTTCGGTGTTGATACGTGAAATTCTCATATAGGCTAGAGAGAAATGTCATATTATAAACCTGGCTAGAAGACATTCCTAAGACTCATGTGATAAAACATTATACCGTATTTTCAGCGTTAATGATCCCAGTCCATGGCTGGTCCTGTGGTCAGAATATTACAGATCGTTCAGACAGTAGAATTGCAGTGTTTAGTTTGAGAATACAACACTGACTGACCAGATGTTAGCTAAATGCTAAATGCTAACGTGTGAAAATGAACACAATTGCAAAGACGGGCAAATCCAGCTCAATGTGATACAAGCATTGCAAGTAGCTACTGAATGTAATTTTTGGTGCTTTTCTGCAGGAGGAGCAGCATTTGTACACTGAGCAGAAGGGAGAACAGAGGAGGAAAAATACACTTTATTGTTTACAAATAGTATACTGCTGCCTGCTTGATTCATAACTGGTTGGGTTTTGTCCAATCCCTGGTCTAGGTTACTGTGTACCATGTCCACTTCCTGCTTAGTGTCTGTGACTGTGTCAGGCTTCCCTGTCTGGACGTTGTGACCGCATAGCTTTAGATTACTTGCGAGCGCACACACACACACTGTCTGGTAAGCAAACACACTGATGTGTGTCATTTTCCCACCCTCAGGCATTTTATAAACACAATACAAGGTAAACACGTAGTCTCCTCTCTCAGGGTTGGTCTGGTCAGTCAGTGTTGTATCTCTGGAGAACAGACAGGGTTGGAATGTGCCTGGTCTTCACCCTGTTTACAGAGCTGACGGACACACACACACACACACACACTGAGAACCCCACTGAGACACACACACACACACACACACACACACACACACACACACACACACACACACACACACACACACACACTGAGAACCCCACCGAGACACACACAGCCAACTGACAACCAACTGACAGGTTCTCACACACACACACTGCTCTCTCTCAGGCTCTTCCTGTCTTGCTGGCAGCAGTGTTGCTCTGAACCAGTCTCTCCTCATCCTCCATGTCTCACCCATTCTGTCCTTCATTTGTTTTTTTCATTCGCGTCATCAATTGTTGTTTGTCTACTTTGTACTTACTGTATTTCTGCTTAATGTCTGGGGTTGAATGAATGGGATGTGGTGTTGTCTGGGGTTGAATGAATGGGATGTGGTGTTGTCTGGGGTTGAATGAATGGGATGTGGTGTTGTCTGGGGTTGAATGAATGGGATGTGGTGTTGTCTGGGGTTGAATGAATGGGATGTGGTGTTGTCTGGGGTTGAATGAATGGGATGTTGTCTGGGGTTGAATGAATGGGATGTGGTGTTGTCTGGGGTTGAATGAATGGGATGTGGTGTTGTCTGGGGTTGAATGAATGGGATGTGGTGTTGTCTGGGGTTGAATGAATGGGATGTGGTGTTGTCTGGGGTTGAATGAATGGATGTGGTGTTGTCTGGGGTTGAATGAATGGGATGTGGTGTTGTCTGGGGTTGAATGAATGGGATGTGGTGTTGTCTGGGGTTGAATGAATGGGATGTGGTGTTGTCTGGGGTTGAATGAATGGGATGTGGTGTTGTCTGGGGTTGAATGAATGGGATGTGGTGTTGTCTGGGGTTGAATGAATGGGATGTGGTGTTGTCTGGGGTTGAATGAATGGGATGTGGTGTTGTCTGGGGTTGAATGAATGGGATGTGGTGTTGTCTGGGGTTGAATGAATGGGATGTGGTGTTGTCTGGGGTTGAATGAATGGGATGTGGTGTTGTCTGGGGTTGAATGAATGGGATGTGGTGTTGTCTGGGGTTGAATGAATGGGATGTGGTGTTGTCTGGGGTTGAATGAATGGGATGTGGTGTTGTCTGGGGTTGAATGAATGGGATGTGGTGTTGTCTGGGGTTGAATGAATGGGATGTGGTGTTGTCTGGGGTTGAATGAATGGGATGTGGTGTTGTCTGGGGTTGAATGAATGGGATGTGGTGTTGTCTGGGGTTGAATGAATGGGATGTGGTGTTGTCTGGGGTTGAATGAATGGGATGTGGTGTTGTCTGGGGTTGAATGAATGGGATGTGGTGTTGTCTGGGGTTGAATGAATGGGATGTGGTGTTGTCTGGAATGGGATGTGAATGAATGGGATGTGGTGTTGTCTGGGGTTGAATGAATGGGATGTGGTGTTGTCTGGGGTTGAATGAATGGGATGTGTTGTCTGTTGAATGAATGTGTGGTGTTGTCTGGGGTTGAATGAATGGGATGTGGTGTTGTCTGGGGTTGAATGAATGGGATGTGGTGTTGTCTGGGGTTGAATGAATGGGATGTGGTGTTGTCTGGGGTTGAATGAATGGGATGTGGTGTTGTCTGGGGTTGAATGAATGGGATGTGGTGTTGTCTGGGGTTGAATGAATGAATGGGATGTGGTGTTGTCTGGGGTTGAATGAATGAATGGGATGTGGTGTTGTCTGGGGTTGAATGAATGAATGGGATGTGGTGTTGTCTGGGGTTGAATGAATGGGATGTGGTGTTGTCTGGGGTTGAATGAATGAATGGGATGTGGTGTTGTCTGGGGTTGAATGAATGAATGGGATGTGGTGTTGTCTGGGGTTGAATGAATGAATGGGATGTGGTGTTGTCTGGGGTTGAATGAATGAATGGGATGTGGTGTTGTCTGGGGTTGAATGAATGAATGGGATGTGGTGTTGTCTGGGGTTGAATGAATGAATGGGATGTGGTGTTGTCTGGGGTTGAATGAATGAATGGGATGTGGTGTTGTCTGGGGTTGAATGAATGAATGGGATGTGGTGTTGTCTGGGGTTGAATGAATGAATGGGTTGTGGTGTTCTGCCTGGGGTTGAATGAATGAAGGGGATGTGGCGTTGGCTGGGGTTGAATGAATGGGATGTGGTGTTGTCTGGGGTTGAATGAATGGGATGTGGTGTTGTCTGGGGTTGAATGAATGGGATGTGGTGGTGTCTGGGGTTGAATGAATGGGAATGAATGGTGGTGCCTGGGGTTGAATGAATGGGATGTGGTGGTGGGATGTCTGGGGTTGAATGAATGGGATGTGGTGTTGTCTGGGGTTGAATGAATGGGATGTGGTGTTGCCTGGGGTTGAATGAATGGGATGTGGTGGTGCCTGGGGTTGAATGAATGGGATGTGGTGGTGCCTGGGGTTGAATGAATGGGATGT
Organism: Oncorhynchus keta; assembly: GCF_023373465.1. Lineage (NCBI taxonomy): Eukaryota > Metazoa > Chordata > Actinopteri > Salmoniformes > Salmonidae > Oncorhynchus > Oncorhynchus keta. Next base: position 90,264 of record NW_026277856.1, on the reverse strand, counting down.
GGTGGTGCCTGGGGTTGAATGAATGGGATGTGGTGGTGTCTGTTGTGTGGTGGTGCCTGGGGGGATGTGAATGGGATGTGGTGAATGAATGGGATGTGGTGGTCTGGGGTTGAATGAATGGGATGTGGTGGGGTTGACTGAATGGGATGTGGTGGTGCCTGTTGTCTGGGGTTGACTGAATGGGATGTGGTGGTGCTGGGGTTGACTGAATGGGATGTCTGGGGTTGACTGAATGGGATGTGGTGTTGTCTGGGGTTGACTGAATGGGATGTGGTGGTGTTGTCTGGGGTTGACTGAATGGGATGTGGTGGTGTCTGTCTGGGGTTGACTGAATGGGATGTGGTGGTGTCTGTTGTCTGGGGTTGAATGAATGGGATGTGGTGGTGTCTGTTGTCTGGGGTTGACTGAATGGGATGTGGTGGTGGCTGTTGTCTGGGGTTGACTGAATGGGATGTGGTGGTGCCTGTTGTCTGGGGTTGACTGAATGGGATGTGGTGTTGTCTGGGGTTGACTGATGGGATGTGGTGGTGTTGTCTGGGGTTGTCTGTTGTCTGGGGTTGAATGAATGGGATGTGGTGGTGTCTGTTGTCTGGGGTTGAATGAATGGGATGTGGTGGTGCCTGTTGTCTGGGGATGTTGACTGAATGGGATGTGGTGGTGTCTGTTGTCTGGGGTTGAATGAATGGGATGTGGTGGTGGTGTTGTCTGGGGTTGAATGAATGGGATGTGGTGGTGTCTGTTGTCTGAATGAATGGGATGTGGTGGTGTTTGTTGACTGAATGGGATGTGGTGGTGCCTGTTGTCTGGAGTTGACTGAATGGGATGTGGTGGTGCCTGTTGTCTGGGGTTGAATGAATGGGATGTGGTGGTGCCTGTTGACTGGGGTTGAATGAATGGGATGTGGTGGTGCCTGTTGAATGAATGGGATGTGGTGGTGCCTGGGGTTGACTGAATGGGATGTGGTGATGCCTGTTGCCTGGGGTTGACTGAATGGGATGTGGTGGTGCCTGTTGTCTGGGGTTGACTGAATGGGATGTGATGGTGCCTGTTGTCTGGGGTTGACTGAATGGGATGTGGTGGTGCCTGTTGTCTGGGGTTGACTGAATGGGATGTGATGGTGCCTGTTGTCTGGGGTTGACTGAATGGGATGTGGTGGTGCCTGTTGTCTGGGGTTGACTGAATGGGATGTGGTGGTGCCTGTTGTCTGGGGTTGACTGAATGGGATGTGGTGGTGCCTGTTGTCTGGGGTTGACTGAATGGGATGTGGTGGTGCCTGTTGTCTGGGGTTGACTGAATGGGATGTGGTGGTGCCTGTTGTCTGGGGTTGACTGAATGGGATGTGGTGGTGCCTGTTGTCTGGGGTTGACTGAATGGGATGTGGTGGTGCCTGTTGTCTGGGGTTGACTGAATGGGATGTGGTGGTGCCTGTTGTCTGGGGTTGACTGAATGGGATGTGGTGGTGCCTGTTGTCTGGGGTTGACTGAATGGGATGTGGTGGTGCCTGTTGTCTGGGGTTGACTGAATGGGATGTGGTGGTGCCTGTTGTCTGGGGTTGACTGAATGGGATGTGGTGGTGCCTGTTGTCTGGGGTTGACTGAATGGGATGTGGTGGTGCCTGTGCGTGTGAAAGGAGCCTGGGGCTCTGATGTCATGACATTCTCTCTGTGTCCTGCGTTAACCTGCTCCTCTGAATGTTTGGAATAACTCTGCTCCTCCTTGGCCACTGGCCCTGCGGTTGACACACATACACACATACACACACACACACGCTGTCTGTCCTCTTGTGTAAACTACTCCTGTCTTCCCCTTCGCTTTACAGAATGGGCGTGTTTCTTGTGATGCGGACATAGAGAGGCTCACGCTGAACGAGGGATACGTCAACGGGACACATGTAAGCTGTGTGTGTGTGTGTACCGGAATGTATCTGTGTGTGTGACATGTTTGCCTGTGTTAATTAAGTTCGCTAGTGTGCATTTATCTGTGTGTGTGTGTGTGTGTGTGTGTGTGTTGTGTGTTTGGGTGTAACGGTGTCTGTCTCCGTTCTTCAGTACAGGATGGAGCCTGGTCAAGTCGTCCATGAGACGGTTACCGTGGAGGAGGACCCGCACGAGGTGCCCCCCCTCATCTCTGTGGAAACCAGCGAAGATGGCACCACGCGCCACACAGAAACTACGGTACTACCTTTACACACACACACACACACACACACACACACACACACACACACACACACACACACACACAGTTGACACTTGAGGATTGTGAATGACATTAGCTATTTGATTGACTTTTTCTGCCTCCACGCCCCCTACTTTCTCTAACTTACCCTTTTCTCCCCTCCTTTTCCTCTCTAACCTCTCTACCCCTCCCCTGACTCATGTCATCTCCTCTGTGTCTGACACTAACCTCTCTCTCCCCTGACTCATGTCATCTCCTCTGTGTCTGACACTAACCTCTCTCCCCCTGACTCATGTCATCTCCTCTGTGTCTGACACTAACCTCTCTCCCCTGACTCATGTCATCTCCTCTGTGTCTGACACTAACCTCTCTCCCCTGACTCATGTCATCTCCTCCGTGTCTGACACTAACCTCTCTCCCCTGACTCATGTCATCTCCTCCGTGTCTGACACTAACCTAGTTGTATCTGTTTCTCCTCTCCCCAGGTAAAGAAGGTAGTGAAGACTACCATGACTCGTACTGTCATCCCCTCTGTGTCTGACAACCTCTCCCTGGATGGAGGGGGGTCTATGACAGGTGTAGGGGGTTACACCACCCCCATGGAGCGGGTCTACAGACAGCCAGGTCCTCCCATGGACTACCCCACCAACACCGTGCCCCGAAACTACCACTATGGACCCCCGGGAGGGTACGAGGACTACCGCCAGGGCCCTCCCTCCATAGGGGAGACCTACGCCAGCCTGAGCAGGGGAGCACGCATGGACGACCGCTACAGGTAGGACAGGTGGATCTGTTGTCTCTTTATCTATAGACGTAGAGTTGGGAGACAACGGGTATATCCTCTCCTTTCTCCCTCCTCAACTCTCCCCTCTCCTTTCTACTTCTCCCCTCCAGGCCAGCTGATGGGTACCGGACCCTGGACTCAGGATACAGAGCCATCAGCAGGAACCAGCTGGACCCATACGCAGCACAGCCACAGGTGGGTCGTATGGCGTGTGTGTTAAATAAAGTGGGTCGTATTGGCAGTGCGTAGGAGCTGTCTGGACTGCAGAATGTGTGTTAACGTGATGATAATGTATTGGTCAGGTGGGTCGTAAGGCCAGTGTGTTGGAGCTGTCAGGACTGCAGAATGTGTGTTAACGTGATGATAATGTATTGGTCAGGTGGGTCGTATGGGCAGTGTGTTGGAGCTGTCTGGACTGCAGAATGTGTGTTAAAGTGATGATAATGTATTGGTCAGGTGGGTCGTATGGGCAGTGCGTTGGAGCTGTCTGGGATGCCGAGGTTTGTCCCAGAGCCGTACGGTCTGGAGGATGACCAGAGGAGTCTGGGATATGACGAGGCAGACTACGGCATGGGACCGGCCATCCACTACGGAACAGTACCACGCAACCAACAAGCCTTCAACCACGGACCGCCCCGCAGGACAGGGTACATGTCCCAGTGTGTGTGGAGGGAGTGTGTGCAGTAATGTCTGGTCTCCTTCTCTGTGTCCCTGGTTGTTTATTCAGTCAGTGTAGTGTCCACTCCCTACTAACCCCTACCAGTGTAGTGTCCACTCCCTACTAACCCCTACCAGTGTAGTGTCCACTCCCTACTAACCCCTACCAGTGTAGTGTCCTCTCCCTACTAACCCCTACCAGTGTAGTGTCCTCTCCCTACTAACTCCTACCAGTGTAGTGTCCACTCCCTACTAACCCCTACCAGTGTAGTGTCCACTCCCTACTAACCCCTACCAGTGTAGTGTCCACTCCCTACTAACCCCTACCAGTGTAGTGTCCACTCCCTACTAACCCCTACCAGTGTAGTGTCCACTCCCTACTAACTCCTACCAGTGTAGTGTCCTCTCCCTACTAACCCCTACCAGTGTAGTGTCCACTCCCTACTAACCCCTACCAGTGTAGTGTCCACTCCCTACTAACCCCTACCAGTGTAGTGTCCTCTCCCTACTAACCCCTACCAGTGTAGTGTCCTCTCCCTACTAACCCCTACCAGTGTAGTGTCCTCTCCCTACTAACCCCTACCAGTGTAGTGTCCTCTCCCTACTAACCCCTACCAGTGTAGTGTCCTCTCCCTACTAACCCCTACCAGTGTAGTGTCCACTCCCTACTAACCCCTACCAGTGTAGTGTCCTCTCCCTACTAACCCCTACCAGTGTAGTGTCCACTCCCTACTAACCCCTACCAGTGTAGTGTCCACTCCCTACTAACCCCTACCAGTGTAGTGTCCTCTCCCTACTAACCCCTACCAGTGTAGTGTCCTCTCCCTACTAACCCCTACCAGTGTAGTGTCCACTCCCTACTAACCCCTACCTACCAGTGTAGTGTCCACTCCCTACTAACCCCTACCAGTGTAGTGTCCTCTCCCTACTAACCCCTACCAGTGTAGTGTCCACTCCCTACTAACCCCTACCAGTGTAGTGTCCGCTCTCTACTAACCCCTACCAGTGTAGTGTCCTCTCCCTACTAACCCCTACCAGTGTAGTGTCCTCTCCCTACTAACCCCTACCAGTGTAGTGTCCGCTCCCTACTAACCCCTACCAGTGTAGTGTCCGCTCCCTACTAACCCCTACCAGTGTAGTGTCCTCTCCCTACTAACCCCTACCTACCAGTGTAGTGTCCTCTCCCTACTAACCCCTACCTACCAGTGTAGTGTCCTCTCCCTACTAACCCCTACCAGTGTAGTGTCCACTCCCTACTAACCCCTACCAGTGTAGTGTCCGCTCCCTACTAACCCCTACCAGTGTAGTGTCCGCTCCCTACTAACCCCTACCAGTGTAGTGTCCTCTCCCTACTAACCCCTACCAGTGTAGTGTCCTCTCCCTACTAACCCCTACCAGTGTAGTGTCCTCCCCCTACTAACCCCTACCAGTGTAGTGTCCACTCCCTACTAACCCCTACCAGTGTAGTGTCCACTCCCTACTAACCCCTACCAGTGTAGTGTCCTCCCCCTACTAACCCCTACCAGTGTAGTGTCCTCCCCCTACTAACCCCTACCAGTGTAGTGTCCTCCCCCTACTAACCCCTACCAGTGTAGTGTCCACTCCCTACTAACCCTTACCAGTGTAGTGTCCTCTCCCTACTAACCCCTACCAGTGTAGTGTCCTCTCCCTACTAACCCCTACCAGTGTAGTGTCCACTCCCTACTAACCCCTACCAGTGTAGTGTCCACTCCCTACTAACCCCTACCAGTGTAGTGTCCTCCCCCTACTAACCCCTACCAGTGTAGTGTCCTCCCCCTACTAACCCCTACCAGTGTAGTGTCCTCCCCCTACTAACCCCTACCAGTGTAGTGTCCACTCCCTACTAACCCCTACCAGTGTAGTGTCCACTCCCTACTAACTCCTACCAGTGTAGTGTCCTCCCCCTACTAACCCCTACCAGTGTAGTGTCCACTCCCTACTAACCCCTACCAGTGTAGTGTCCACTCCCTACTAACCCCTACCTACCAGTGTAGTGTCCTCTCCCTACTAACCCCTACCAGTGTAGTGTCCACTCCCTACTAACCCCTACCAGTGTAGTGTCCACTCCCTACTAACCCCTACCAGTGTAGTGTCCGCTCTCTACTAACCCCTACCAGTGTAGTGTCCTCTCCCTACTAACCCCTACCAGTGTAGTGTCCGCTCCCTACTAACCCCTACCTACCAGTGTAGTGTCCGCTCCCTACTAACCCCTACCTACCAGTGTAGTGTCCTCTCCCTACTAACCCCTACCAGTGTAGTGTCCACTCCCTACTAACCCCTACCAGTGTAGTGTCCACTCCCTACTAACCCCTACCAGTGTAGTGTCCTCCCCCTACTAACCCCTACCAGTGTAGTGTCCTCCCCCTACTAACCCCTACCAGTGTAGTGTCCTCCCCCTACTAACCCCTACCAGTGTAGTGTCCACTCCCTACTAACCCCTACCAGTGTAGTGTCCACTCCCTACTAACTCCTACCAGTGTAGTGTCCTCCCCCTACTAACCCCTACCAGTGTAGTGTCCACTCCCTACTAACCCCTACCTACCAGTGTAGTGTCCACTCCCTACTAACCCCTACCTACCAGTGTAGTGTCCACTCCCTACTAACCCCTACCAGTGTAGTGTCCTCTCCCTACTAACCCCTACCAGTGTAGTGTCCACTCCCTACTAACCCCTACCAGTGTAGTGTCCGCTCTCTACTAACCCCTACCAGTGTAGTGTCCTCTCCCTACTAACCCCTACCAGTGTAGTGTCCTCTCCCTACTAACCCCTACCAGTGTAGTGTCCGCTCCCTACTAACCCCTACCTACCAGTGTAGTGTCCGCTCCCTACTAACCCCTACCTACCAGTGTAGTGTCCGCTCCCTACTAACCCCTTAACTCTTCTCTCCCTCCCAGGAGCTATGAAGGGACTCTGGACGGAGACATGAGTGGAGCAGGGGACATGTACTACTGGGGAGGTGCACCCCTGGCCCAGGGAGAGAGGGGTAGCATGGCCTCCTTGGACAGGTGAGACTCCTTGGTGTCGTATTGTAGATTATATCAGGGGTATTCACATCCAAGCCTGCAGGTCCGGACCAGGGCTTAAAATGAACACCCACCTGCCAACGTGGGTACATTTTGTCATTGGTGGGTCAGATGTCTGTTTCACCAGCCATGTTGGTGGGGGCCAGGGCTCCTCAGTGCCAGCATTTCACTCACATTTGTGAATAAAAATAGTCAAGTATGATTAAATGCTGCAGTGGCTATTTTCAAAGTATTTCTGCAGTTTTTGTTTCACAGCTGGTAAATGAATCACACAAAGTCAAAGAACTAGGAATCTTATAGCTTATCCCACCTCACACAGTGTCAGGAGATGAGGGAAAAATGTATTTTTAGAAGCTTTGTGCACAGGCATAAAAGTTGGTCTAATTTACTTGAAGATGAAGTCTACTGAAGTAGGACTTTGTCCTTGTGTTTCCTGGCTATTTATATTGGTTTTGTTCACATGTTAGGTTGTTTTTCAATGTTTGAGTTTCACCTGTTAGAGAAGAGAAGAGAACCCTGCTGCTTGTCAGACTCTTTCTCACAGGACAAACATTACCGTTACCACAGTAACCTCCCGTCCTTAAAGGGGCAAGGGATCATATTTGTTAAGTGTCAGGTCACAAAAAAATGAAATGAAATGATACAATATACCACATTACTTCTTAACAGTAATACATGTTATTGTTTTAGAAACATTACAAAGCATGCGCATCTGTATTTTTGTTTTGTTTGTGTAATTTTAGGGGAGGAAATATTTTGGATGGTAAAAAAAACTGAGTGGCTGGTAGATCTTTAAATCTCCCTGCTACAGTGGCTGGTGGACCAAAAAGTGAATTTTAGGACTGGTCCGGACCACTGCTGTTTTTCTGTTCTACCTGATAATGAATTGTACCCACCTGGGGTCCCAGGTCTAAGTCAGTCCCTGATTAGAAGGGAGGAATGATATTCAACAGTGGAACTGGATTCAAGGTCCAGATGTGGAATTTGCCTGCACTACTGTATGTCGCTTTGGATGAAAGTGATGTGTATATATTCTCTTACCTGATTGGCCAGCACCCTGAGGAAAGGCCCTGCCACTTCCTGGAGACAGCCTGAGCTGCCGGAGGTCATCGCCATGCTCAACTACAGACTGGACCCCGTCAAGAGCAACGCTGCCGCATACCTGCAGCACCTCACCTTTAAGAACGACAAGGTAATATATATATATATATATACACCTGCAGCACCTCACCTTTAAGAACGACAAGGTAATATATATATACATACACCTGCAGCACCTCACCTTTAAGAACGACAAGGTAATATATATACATACATGCACCTGCAGCACCTCACCTTTAAGAACGACAAGGTAATATATATATATATACACCTGCAGCACCTCACCTTTAAGAACGACAAGGTAATATATATATACATGCACCTGACCTTTAAGAACGACAAGGTATTATATATATATATACACATCTGCAGCACCTCACCTTTAAGAACGACAAGGTAATATATATACATGCACCTGCAGCACCTCACCTTTAAGAACGACAAGGTAATATATATATACATACACCTGCAGCACCTCACCTTTAAGAACGACAAGGTAATATATATACATACATGCACCTGCAGCACCTCACCTTTAAGAACGACAAGGTAATATATATATATATACACCTGCAGCACCTCACCTTTAAGAACGACAAGGTAATATATATATACATACACCTGCAGCACCTGACCTTTAAGAACGACAAGGTATTATATATATATATACACATCTGCAGCACCTCACCTTTAAGAACGACAAGGTAATATATATACATGCACCTGCAGCACCTCACCTTTAGGAACGACAAGGTAATATATATACACATGCATCACCTCACCTTTAGGAACGACAAGGTAATATATATATATATACACCTGCATCACCTTACCTTTAAGAACGACAAGGTAATATATATACACATGCATCACCTCACCTTTAGGAACGACAAGGTAATATATATACACATGCATCACCTCACCTTTAGGAACGACAAGGTAATATATATACACCTGCAGCACCTCACCTTTAAGAACGACAAGGTAATATATATACACATGCATCACCTCACCTTTAGGAACGACAAGGTAATATATATACACCTGCAGCACCTCACCTTTAAGAACGACAAGGTAATATATATATATACACCTGCATCACCTCACCTTTAGGAACGACAAGGTAATATTTATACACCTGCAGCACCTCACCTTTAAGAACAAGGTAATATTTATATACACCTGCAGCACCTCACCTTTAAGAACAAGGTAATATATATATACACCTGCTGCACCTCACCTTTAAGAACAAAATAATATATATTCACCTGCAGCACCTCACCTTTAAGAACGACAAGGTAATGGGCGCGTTCCTCTGCCCAGGTGTTGCTGACGCCTGACAGATCTTACAACAACTGGATCGGTTTACCACATAATATGTTATAGCAATCTGTCAGTCGATGACGTGGCACGTAACCATTGGTTGATGCAACGTCTGAGCAGGGGAATGCAACCAATGTATGTATATATGTATGTATATATGTATGTATATATGTATGTATATATGTATGTATACATATGTGTATATATATATGTACATATACGTATATACATACATATATACATATATACATACATATATACATACATATACATATACATATACATATATATATGTATATGTATATATATATATATATGCGGCGTGCACGTGTTTGAACATGTACACACACACGTGCACATCCCATGTAGTCTTTGCACATATTATGGTTGTGACCTTTAGCCTTTCCAAGTCAGATTCCATTCGTAGAGGCTTGGGAGGATAAATAATGAATCAGTTGCCACGTTAAATAATATCTCTTATAATTCCATGTCACAGAGAATGTGTGTAGGCTATATTCAAACACGTTTTCCCCGTGTGACAACGTCCCTGGGGACAGCACATGCAGATGTGACCCTCAAATGACCCTCTCACAAACCAAGGACCCTGACACCCATGACGGTTACACAGAGTAAACAACATCTGAGAAGTGCTAAACCAGAGAAGGGGATGGAGGGGGTGAGAGGTGATACGGGTCAGAGGCATCTCTGGTCTCTTAGCAGCAACTAAAAGGAGACACGTTAAAGACCATATGAACGCACGGCACCAGAGTACAGACTGGCCGTCTCTCTGGGGCTGATTCATATGAACGCACGGCACCAGAGTACAGACTGGCCGTCTCTCTGGGGCTGATTCATATGAACGCACGGCACCAGAGTACAGACTGGCCGTCTCTCTGGGGCTGATTCATATGAACGCACGGCACCAGAGTACAGACTGGCCGTCTCTCTGGGGCTGATTCATATGAACGCACGGCACCAGAGTACAGACTGGCCGTCTCTCTGGGGCTGATTCATATGAACGCACGGCACCAGAGTACAGACTGGCCGTCTCTCTGGGGCTGATCCATATGAACGCACGGCACCAGAGTACAGACTGGCCGTCTCTCTGGGGCTGATTCATATGAACGCACGGCACCAGACTGGCCGTCTCTCTGGGGCTGATCCATATGAACGCACGGCACCAGAGTACAGACTGGCCGTCTCTCTGGGGCTGATTCATATGAACGCACGGCACCAGAGTACAGACTGGCCGTCTCTCTGGGGCTGATCCATATGAACGCACGGCACCAGAGTACAGACTGGCCGTCTCTCTGGGGCTGATTCATATGAACGTACGGCACCAGGGTACAGACTGGCCGTCTCTCTGGGGCTGATTCATATGAACGTACGGCACCAGAGTACAGACTGGCCGTCTCTCTGGGGCTGATTCATATGAACGCACGGCACCAGAGTACACACTGGCCGTCTCTCTGGGGCTGATTCATATGAACGCACGGCACCAGAGTACACACTGGCCGTCTCTCTGGGGCTGATTCATATGAACGCACGTCACCAGAGTACAGACTGACCGTCTCTCTGGGGCTGATTCATATGAACGCACGGCACCAGAGTACACACTGGCCGTCTCTCTGGGGCTGATTCATATGAACGCACGTCACCAGAGTACAGACTGGCCGTCTCTCTGGGGCTGATCCATGTGAACGCACGGCACCAGAGTACAGACTGGCCGTCTCTCTGGGGCTGATTCATATGAACGCACGTCACCAGAGTACAGACTGGCCGTCTCTCTGGGGCTGATCCATGTGAACGCACGGCACCAGAGTACAGACTGGCCGTCTCTCTGGGGCTGATCCATATGAACGCACGTCACCAGAGTACAGACTGGCCGTCTCTCTGGGGCTGATCCATATGAACGCACGTCACCAGAGTACAGACTGGCCGTCTCTCTGGGGCTGATCCATGTGAACGCACGGCACCAGAGTACAGACTGGCCGTCTCTCTGGGGCTGATCCATATGAACGCACGTCACCAGAGTACAGACTGACCGTCTCTCTGGGGCTGATCCATGTGAACGCACGGCACCAGAGTACAGACTGGCCGTCTCTCTGGGGCTGATTCATATGAACGCACGTCACCAGAGTACAGACTGGCCGTCTCTCTGGGGCTGATCCATGTGAACGCACGGCACCAGAGTACAGACTGGCCGTCTCTCTGGGGCTGATTCATATGAACGCACGGCACCAGAGTACAGACTGGCCGTCTCTCTGGGGCTGATTCATATGAACGTACAGACTGACCGTCTCTCTGGGGCTGATTCATATGAACGCACGGCACCAGAGTACAGACTGGCCGTCTCTCTGGGGCTGATTCATATGAACGCACGTCACCAGAGTACAGACTGGCCGTCTCTCTGGGGCTGATCCATATGAACGCACGGCACCAGAGTACAGACTGGCCGTCTCTCTGGGGCTGATCCATATGAACGCACGGCACCAGAGTACAGACTGACCGTCTCTCTGGGGCTGATCCATGTGAACGCACGGCACCAGAGTACAGACTGGCCGTCTCTCTGGGGCTGATTCATATGAACGCACGTCACCAGAGTACAGACTGACCGTCTCTCTGGGGCTGATCCATGTGAACGCACGGCACCAGAGTACAGACTGGCCGTCTCTCTGGGGCTGATTCATATGAACGCACGTCACCAGAGTACAGACTGGCCGTCTCTCTGGGGCTGATCCATGTGAACGCACGGCACCAGAGTACAGACTGGCCGTCTCCCTGGGGCTGATCCATATGAACGCACGTCACCAGAGTACAGACTGACCGTCTCTCTGGGGCTGATCCATGTGAACGCACGGCACCAGAGTACAGACTGGCCGTCTCTCTGGGGCTGATTCATATGAACGCACGTCACCAGAGTACAGACTGGCCGTCTCTCTGGGGCTGATTCATATGAACGTACGGCACCAGAGTACAGACTGGCCGTCTCTCTGGGGCTGATCCATATGAACGCACGTCACCAGAGTACAGACTGGCCGTCTCTCTGTGGCTGATTCATATGAACGTACGGCACCAGAGTACAGACTGGCCGTCTCTCTGTGGCTGATTCATATGAACGCACGTCACCAGAGTACAGACTGGCCGTCTCTCTGTGGCTGATTCATATGAACGCACGGCACCAGAGTACAGACTGGCCGTCTCTCTGGGGCTGATTCATATGAACGCACGGCACCAGAGTACAGACTGTCCGTCTCTCTGGGGCTGATCCATATGAACGCACGTCACCAGAGTACAGACTGGCCGTCTCTCTGGGGCTGATCCATATGAACGCACGTCACCAGAGTACAGACTGGCCGTCTCTCTGGGGCTGATTCATATGAACGCACGGCACCAGAGTACAGACTGGCCGTCTCTCTGTGGCTGATTCATATGAACGCATGGCACCAGAGTACAGACTGGCCGTCTCTCTGTGGCTGATTCATATGAACGTACGGCACCAGAGTACAGACTGGCCGTCTCTCTGTGGCTGATTCATATGAACGCACGGCACCAGAGTACAGACTGGTCGTCTCTCTGTGGCTGATTCATATGAACGCACGGCACCAGAGTACAGACTGTCCGTCTCTCTGGGGCTGATTCATGTGAACGCACGGCACCAGAGTACAGACTGGCCGTCTCTCTGGGGCTGATCCATATGAACGCACGGCACCAGAGTACAGACTGGCCGTCTCTCTGGGGCTGATTCATGTGAACGTACGGCACCAGAGTACAGACTGGCCGTCTCTCTGGGGCTGATCCATGTGGGCCTTGGTTAAGTCTTTTCCACTGGTTTGAGCTGTTCAACGTTCCATACAAATATAAGTCTCAAGGTTTAGGGAAGCACTCGCCATGATCACGCATCAAAGTTTTGCACTTGGGCCACACAGAGAAGGTCTGAAATGTCGGCGTCACTCGGATGTCTGGCCTCTTAAATCCAGGGGTCCATCCTGAGAGCGGCATCACTCAGGTGTCTGGCCTCTTAAATCCAGGGGTCCATCCTGAGAGCGGCATCACTCAGGTGTCTGGCCTCTTAAATCCAGGGGTCCATCCTGAGAGCGGCATCACTCGGATGTCTGGCCATTTAAATCCAGGGGTCCATCCTGAGAGCGGCATCACTCGGATATCTGGCCTCTTAAATCCAGGGGTCCATCCTGAGAGCGGCATCACTCAGGTGTCTGGCCTCTTAAATCCAGGGGTCCATCCTGAGAGCGGCATCACTCGGATATCTGGCCTCTTAAATCCAGGGGTCCACCCTGAGAGCGGCATCACTCAGGTGTCTGGCCTCTTAAATCCAGGGGTCCATCCTGAGAGCGGCATCACTCAGGTGTCTGGCCTCTTAAATCCAGGGGTCCATCCTGAGAGCGGCATCACTCGGATATCTGGCCTCTTAAATCCAGGGGTCCACCCTGAGAGCGGCATCACTCAGGTGTCTGGCCTCTTAAATCCAGGGGTCCATCCTGAGAGCGGCATCACTCAGGTGTCTGGCCTCTTAAATCCAGGGGTCCATCCTGAGAGCGGCATCACTCGGATATCTGGCCTCTTAAATCCAGGGGTCCACCCTGAGAGCGGCATCACTCAGGTGTCTGGCCTCTTAAATCCAGGGGTCCATCCTGAGAGCGGCATCACTCAGGTGTCTGGCCTCTTAAATCCAGGGGTCCATCCTGAGAGCGGCATCACTCACTGTCAAAGTGTTGATGTAGTGGATGCCTCTCTGAATGTCGTCGTAGGACGGCACCTGTTTGCTGGCGATACAACCATCACACCTCTTCTTCCTTGACACCTTCTAGAACGTTATCACTGCAGTCAGCTTGTCTGCAGAAATTCTGAAACCACAAAGTCAATTATTGAAAAGCACTTTGTCTCTCTTGGCTAAATACCAGGAAGTTTGGAAAGACCGGCTGAGTGGGCGTGGAGCTTATATTCATGAGCTGGCCTTGACTGACAGCTCTTTGAAAAGCCTTTGTCAAGCAACTTGGATGCAGCGTTGCAGTAAAATCACCTCAAGCAAATGTGGTGAAACACAAAGAACCTCAAACAATATTGCTTCAATTATATGTTTCTATATATATTTTATATACATCTCCCGTTTAGAATGTATTTTGATGTAGTTCACAGCAGCACTGACAGATGTTTTGAAAGAGACCCCCCACCCCTCCCTTTGTTCCATGCTGACTGAAGACCTATCTAGCCAGTAACTAGTTGTTTTGAAAGAGACCCCCCACCCCTCCCTTTGTTCCATGCTGACTGAAGACCCATCTAGCCAGTAACTAGATGTTTTGAAAGAGACTCCCCCCACCCCTCCCTTTGTTCCATGCTGACTGAAGACCCATCTAGCCAGTAACTAGATGTTTTGAAAGACTCCCCCCACCCCTCCCTTTGTTCCATGCTGACTGAAGACCCATCTAGCCAGTAACTAGATGTTTTGAAAGAGACCCCCCACCTCTCCCTTTGTTCCATGCTGACTGAAGACCCATCTAGCCAGTAACTAGATGTTTTGAAAGACCCCCCCCCTCCCTTTGTTCCATGCTGACTGAAGACCCATCTAGCCAGTAACTAGATGTTTTGAAAGAGACCCCCCCCCCCCACACCCCTCCCTTTGTTCCATGCTGACTGAAGACCCATCTAGCCAGTAACTAGATGTTTTGAAAGAGACTCCCCCACCCTCCCTTTGTTCCATGCTGACTGAAGACCCAGACAGGGAACAAAACTAGCCAGTAACTAGATGTTTTGAAAAAACCCCCCATTCAGACATGGAACAAAACCCTTTGTTTCCATGCTGACTGAACACCATTCAGACATGGAACAAAACCAGGAACACGGTAGCATTCAGACATGGAACAAAACCAGGAACACGAGTAGCATTCAGACATGGAACAAACCCAGGAACACGAGTTTCAGACATGGAACAAACCCAGGAACACGGTAGCATTCTGACATGGAACAACCCATCTAGCATTCAGTAACAAGATGTTTTCAGAATGGAACAAACCCCCACGAGTAGCATTCCAGACCTTTGTTCCATTCAGACATGCAGGAACACGAGTAGCATTCAGACATGGAACAAAACCAGGAACACGAGTAGCATTCAGACATGGAACAAAACCAGGAACACGAGTAGCATTCAGACATGGAACAAACCCAGGAACACGAGTAGCATTCAGACATGGAACAAACCCAGGAACACGAGTAGCATTCAGACATGGAACAAACCCAGGAACACGAGTAGCATTCAGACATGGAACATATAAACAGAAACAATAAGGGCTGGGGAAGGAACACAAGGGAGTGACCCATAGGGGAGGTCATCAGGAAGGTCATGGAGTCCAGGTGAGTCTCATGAAGCGCAGGTGTGCGTAATGATGACTACACTGGTGACAACGAGCGCCAGAGAGGAGGAGCGTGAGTAGACGGGACATTACCCCAATCATGTGATGAATAAACATTTATTTGATTTGACACGGAAATACATTTCCACTTCTCTCTCATGGTCAGTCAGTCACTCAACTACAAACACTACTAGTGACATAGCAATCTGGGTTGCATGGGCAGAACATCCCCCACTTCACTCACTCGTGTGTATTAAAGCCAAGTGTGTGTGTGTACACAAGGTAATATATACACCTATAGCACCTCACCTTTAAGGACGACAAGGTCATATCTTTATCTATACACACTTTATATATATATATATATATATATATATTATATACACAAACAGAACCGGCAGCACCTCACCTTCACACCCACAGCCTTAAAGCCCCTTGCATATCTATCTCAATTACCTCGTACCCCTGCACATCGACTCCATACTGGTACCCCGTTTATATAGCCATGTTATCATTACTCATTATGTATTTATATACTTTTGTTATTAAGTGTTACTTTTCTATCAGTTTTTTTTATTTTCTCTCTGCATTGTTGGGAAGGGCCCGTAAGTAAGCATTTCACTGTTAGTCTACACTTGTTGTTTATGAAGCATGTGAGGAGTAAAATTTGATTTGATCCCCCACGCCCCTTTATCTAGCCATAAACACAGCCATGCTGCAGGCTACCTAGCTACTGTCTTTCATGTCAGAATGAGAGCAACACACAACCACCAACACCTCCTCCCTCATTCCCTCTCCTCTCCCCTTTCCCTCCCCTCCCTCCCTCTCCTCTCTCCCTCTTC
This sequence comes from Oncorhynchus keta, assembly GCF_023373465.1. NCBI lineage: Eukaryota > Metazoa > Chordata > Actinopteri > Salmoniformes > Salmonidae > Oncorhynchus > Oncorhynchus keta. The sequence goes on along the minus strand of NW_026277856.1, from coordinate 73,968 downwards.
CCTCTCCTCGTTCCCTCTCTCTTCCCTCTCCTCGTTCCCTCTCTCTTCCCTCTCTCTTCCCTCTCCTCGTTCCCTCTCTCTTCCCTCTCCTCGTTCCCTCTCTCTTCCCTCTCCTCGTTCCCTCTCTCTTCCCTCTCCTCGTTCCCTCTCTCTTCCCTCTCTCGTTCCCTCTCTCTTCCCTCTCCTCGTTCCCTCTCTCTTCCCTCTCCTCGTTCCTCTCTCTTCCCTCTCTCGTTCCCTCTCTCTTCCCTCTCTCGTTCCCTCTCTCTTCCCTCTCCTCGTTCCCTCTCTCTTCCCTCTCCTCGTTCCCTCTCTCTTCCCTCTCCCTCGTTCCTCTCTCTTCCCTCTCCTCGTTCCCTCTCTCTTCCCTCTCCTCGTTCCCTCTCTTCCCTCGTTCCTCTCTCTTCCCTCTCCTCGTTCCCTCTCTCTTCCCTCTCCTCGTTCCTCTCTCTTCCCTCTCCTCGTTCCCTCTCTCTTCCCTCTCCTCGTTCCTCTCTCTTCCCTCTCCTCGTTCCCTCTCTCTTCCCTCTCCTCGTTCCTCTCTCTTCCCTCTCCTCGTTCCCTCTCTCTTCCCTCTCCTCGTTCCCTCTCTCTTCCCTCTCCTCGTTCCTCTCTCTTCCCTCTCCTCGTTCCCTCTCTCTTCCCTCTCCTCGTTCCTCTCTCTTCCCTCTCCCCCTCTCTCGTTCCCTCTCTCTTCCCTCTCTCTTCCCTCTCTCTTCCCTCTCCTCTTCCCTCTCCTCGTTCCTCTCTCTTCCCTCTCCTCGTTCCTCTCTCTTCCCTCTCCTCGTTCCCTCTCTCTTCCCTCTCCTCGTTCCCTCTCTCTTCCCTCTCCTCGTTCCTCTCTCTTCCCTCTCCTCGTTCCTCTCTCTTCCCTCTCCTCGTTCCCTCTCTCTTCCCTCTCCTCGTTCCCTCTCTCTTCCCTCTCCTCGTTCCCTCTCTCTTCCCTCTCCTCGTTCCCTCTCTCTTCCCTCTCCTCGTTCCCTCTCTCTTCCCTCTCCTCGTTCCCTCTCTCTTCCCTCTCCTCGTTCCCTCTCTCTTCCCTCTCCTCGTTCCCTCTCCTCGTTCCCTCTCTCTTCCCTCTCCTCGTTCCCTCTCTCTTCCCTCTCCTCGTTCCCTCTCTCTTCCCTCTCCTCGTTCCCTCTCTCTTCCCTCTCCTCGTTCCCTCTCTCTTCCCTCTCCTCGTTCCCTCTCTCTTCCCTCTCCTCGTTCCCTCTCTCTTCCCTCTCCTCGTTCCCTCTCTCTTCCCTCTCCTCGTTCCCTCTCTCTTCCCTCTCCTCGTTCCCTCTCTCTTCCCTCTCCTCGTTCCCTCTCTCTTCCCTCTCCTCGTTCCCTCTCTCTTCCCTCTCCTCGTTCCCTCTCTCTTCCCTCTCCTCGTTCCCTCTCTCTTCCCTCTCCTCGTTCCCTCTCTCTTCCCTCTCCTCGTTCCCTCTCTCTTCCCTCTCCTCGTTCCCTCTCTCTTCCCTCTCCTCGTTCCCTCTCCTCGTTCCCTCTCTCTTCCCTCTCCTCGTTCCCTCTCTCTTCCCTCTCCTCGTTCCCTCTCTCTTCCCTCTCCTCGTTCCTCTCTCTTCCCTCTCCTCGTTCCCTCTCTCTTCCCTCTCCTCGTTCCCTCTCTCTTCCCTCTCCTCGTTCCCTCTCTCTTCCCTCTCCTCGTTCCCTCTCTCTTCCCTCTCCTCGTTCCCTCTCCTCGTTCCCTCTCCTCGTTCCCTCTCCTCGTTCCCTCTCTCTTCCCTCTCTCTTCCCTCTCTCTTCCCTCTCCTCGTTCCCTCTCTCTTCCCTCTCCTCGTTCCTCTCTCTTCCCTCTCCTCGTTCCCTCTCTCTTCCCTCTCCTCGTTCCCTCTCTCTTCCCTCTCCTCCCCTCTCTCTTCCCTCTCCTCGTTCCCTCTCTCTTCCCTCTCCTCGTTCCCTCTCTCTTCCCTCTCCTCGTTCCCTCTCTCTTCCCTCTCCTCGTTCCCTCTCTCTTCCCTTCCTCGTTCCCTCTCTCGTTCCCTCTCTCTTCCCTCTCTCTTCCCTCTCTCGTTCCCTCTCTCTTCCCTCTCCTCGTTCCCTCTCTCTTCCCTCTCCTCGTTCCCTCTCCTCTTCCCTCTCCTCGTTCCCTCTCTCTTCCCTCTCCTCGTTCCCTCTCTCTCTTCCCTCTCTCTTCCTCTCTCTTCCCTCTCTCTCTTCCCTCTCTCTCTTCCCTCTCTCTCTTCCCTCTCTCTCTTCCCTCTCCTCTTCCCTCTCTCTCTTCCCTCTCTCTCTTCCCTCTCTCTCTCCCTCTCTCTCTTCCCTCTCTCTCTTCCCTCTCTTCCCTTCCCCTCTCTCTTTCCCTCTCTCGTTCCCTCTCTCTCTTCCCTCTCTCTCTTCCCTCTCTCTTTCCCTCTCCTCTTCCCTCTCTCTCTCCTCGTTCCTCTCTCTCTTCCCTCTCCTCGTTCCCTCTCTCTTCCCTCTCTTGTTCCCTCTCTCTTCCCTCTCCCTCTTCCCTCTCCTCGTTCCCTCTCTCTTCCCTCTCTTCGTTCCCTCTCTCTCTTCCCTCTCTTCGTTCCTCTCTCTCTTCCCTCTCTTCGTTCCCTCTCCTCTTCCCTCTCTTCGTTCCCTCTCTCTCTTCCCTCTCTCTCTTCCCTCTCTCTTCCCTCTCTCTCTTCCCTCTCTCTCTTCCCTCTCCTCGTTCCTCTCTCTCTTCCCTCTCTCTCTTCCCTCTCTTTCCCTCTCTCTCTTCCCTCTCTCTTCCCTCTCCTCGTTCCCTCTCTCTCTTCCCTCTCCTCGTTCCCTCTCTCTCTTCCCTCTCCTCGTTCCCTCTCTCTCTTCCCTCTCCTCGTTCCCTCTCTCTTCCCTCTCCTCGTTCCTCTCTCTCTTCCCTCTCCTCGTTCCCTCTCTCTCTTCCCTCTCTCTCTTCCCTCTCTTCCCTCTCCTCGTTCCCTCTCCTCTTCCCTCTCCTCGTTCCCTCTCTCTCTCCCTCTCCTCGTTCCTCTCTCTTCCCTCTCTTCGTTCCTCTCTCTCTTCCCTCTCTCTTCCCTCTCTTCGTTCCTCTCTCTCTTCCCTCTCTCTCTTCCTCTCTCTCTTCCTCTCTCTCTTCCCTCTCTCTCTTCCCTCTCTCTCTTCCCTCTCTCTCTTCCCTCTCTCTCTTCCCTCTCCTCGTTCCCTCTCTCGTTCCCTCTCCTCGTTCCCTCTCCCTCTTCCCTCTCCTCGTTCCCTCTCTCTCTTCCCTCTCCTCGTTCCCTCTCTCTCTTCCCTCTCTTCGTTCCCTCTCTCTCTTCCCTCTCTCTCTTCCCTCTCTTCGTTCCCTCTCTCTCTTCCCTCTCTTCGTTCCTCTCTCTCTTCCCTCTCTTCGTTCCTCTCTCTCTTCCCTCTCTTCGTTCCCTCTCTCTCTTCCCTCTCTTTCCCTTCCTCTCTCTCTTCCCTCTCTCTTCCCTCTCTCTCTTCTCTCTCTTCCCTCTCCTCGTTCCCTCTCTCTCTTCCCTCTCCTCGTTCCCTCTCTCTCTTCCCTCTCCTCGTTCCTCTCTCTCTTCCCTCTCCTCGTTCCCTCTCTCTCTTCCCTCTCCTCGTTCCCTCTCTCTCTTCCCTCTCCTCGTTCCTCTCTCTCTTCCCTCTCTCTCTTCCCTCTCTTCTTCCCTCTCCTCGTTCCCTCTCCCTCTTCCCTCTCCTCGTTCCCTCTCTCTCTTCCCTCTCTCGTTCCCTCTCTCTCTTCCCTCTCCTCGTTCCCTCTCTCTTCCCTCTCTTCGTTCCCTCTCTCTCTCTCCTCTTCCCTCTCTTCGTTCCCTCTCTCTCTTCCCTCTCTCTTCCCTCTCTTCCCTCTCTCTCTTTCCCTCTCTCGTTCCTCTTCCTTCCCTCTCCTCGTTCCTCCTTCCCTCTCCTCATTCCCTCTCCTCTCTCCTCCCTCTCCTCTCCCCCTCCCTCCCCTCCCTCCCTCCCCTCTCCTCTCTCTTCCCTCTCCTCTTCCCTCTCCTCTCTCCCTCCCTCTCCCTCTCTCCTTTCCCTCTCCTCGTTCCCTCTCTCTCTTTCCTCTCCTCGTTCCCTCTTCCCTCTCCTCGTTCCCTCTTCCCTCTCCTCGTTCCTCGTTCCCTCTTCCCTCTCCTCGTTCCCTCTTCCCTCTCCTCGTTCCCTCTTCCCTCTCCTCTCTCCTCGTTCCCTCTCTCTCTCTCCGTTCCCTCTCCTCTCTCCTCGTTCCCTCTCCTCTCTCCTCGTTCCCTCTCCTCTCTCCTCGTTCCCTCTCCTCTCTCCTCGTTCCCTCTCCTCTCTCCTCGTTCCCTCTCCTCTCTCCTCGTTCCCTCTCCTCTCTCCTCGTTCCCTCTCCTCTCTCCTCGTTCCCTCTCCTCTCTCCTCGTTCCCTCTCCTCTCTCCCCGTTCCCTCTCCTCTCTCCCCGTTCCCTCTTTCCTCGTTCCCTTTCCCTCTTCCCTCTCCTCGTTCCCTCTCCTCTCTCCCCCTTCCCTCTCCTCGTTCCCTCTCCCTCTTCCCTCTCCCCTCCCCTCTCCTCTCTCCCTCGTTCCCTCTCCTCGTTTCCTCTCCCCTCTCCTCTCTCCCCTCCAGGTGAAGACAGATGTCCGTCGTATGAAAGGTATCCCATCCCTGGTGTCCATGTTAGACAACCCTAAGAAGGAGGTCCACCACGCCGCCTGCGGAGCGCTCAAAAACATCTCTTACGGACGAGACCCTGACAATAAGATCGCCATCAAGAACTGTGATGGAGTACCGGCCCTGGTCAGACTGCTGAGGAAGACCAGAGACCAGGACCTGACCGATACTATCACAGGTAATACTACTGTTGTTACTACTAGTGTACTACTGCGGTTACTACTAGTGTACTACTGCGGTTACTACTAATGTACTACTGCGGTTACTACTAGTGTACTACTGCGGTTACTACTAGTGTACTACTGCGGTTACTACTAGTGTACTACTGCGGTTACTACTAGTGTACTACTGCGGTTACTACTAGTGTACTACTGCGGTTACTACTAGTGTACTACTGCGGTTACTACTAGTGTACTATTGAGGAAGACCAGAGACCAGGACCTGACCGATACTATCACAGGTAATACTACTGTTGTTACTACTAGTGTACTACTGCGGTTACTACTAGTGTACTACTGCGGTTACTACTAGTGTACTACTGCGGTTACTACTAGTGTACTACTGTAGTAAGTGGGAGACGGTAGTGTGTGGTGGTGATGATGATAATCCGTCACCCTCTTCCTCAGGCACGCTGTGGAACTTGTCGTCTCACGACTCAGTGAAGATGGAGATCGTTGACCACGCCCTGCACGCCCTCTCAGATGAGGTGATGGTAGCTCACTCGGGCTGGGAGAGAGGGAACGAGGCAGGAGGAGAGGAGAACCTCAAACCACGACACCTGGAGTGGGAGACGTCCCTCACCAACACAGCTGGCTGCCTGAGGTACGGAGAGGGAGAGAGATTGTACAGTGGGAGGAAAAAGAGGAGGGTGATATGGCCGTAATATCATATCACAATATGTTTCTCATTTTTTACGGTATTTTAACGTTTCTGAATAATAAAAGTTGTAAATATGTTTTATGCTTCAACATTGACCGTAGAATTACAACATATGAATTCTTAATGATTTTATTGGTCTTTTTCCATTCTGATGGTTTTATACTCAACCCAGCTAGGACCAAACTGACTGTGAAGTCGTCCAATCAGTCAAACTTTTAATTTGAACTTGGGCGCTCTATCAAAATATCATGATAGACGATATTGTAAAATACATGCCAGTGTTGAAGATGTGTCAGCCAGCCATGAAACAGTAATGTATCGTCCATTTAGTGACTGGTAGCTGTGTGTTGGTCTTGCAGTGTGTGTGTGTGTGCATGTCTGTACAGGTGTGCCTGAGGAATTCCCAGAAGGTAGGGCAGAGTGGGAATGTGCTGTGTTCCTCCCCAGTGGGTGTGTCTGTCTCTGTTAAAGGCAGGCTACAACACAATGACTGGCCCAGTAACCTGATCTCACTGTCCTCTCACTGGACTGGAGTTTAACAACCACAGGCTTCTATCCTAAATGGCCCCCTATCCCCTATATGGGCATCCCTAACATTAGTGCACCACATAGAGAATAGGGTGCTTTTTGGGAGGTGACCACACACTTTCAGACTTTCAGTCTCTGCAACACACTGACATAGGACCACTCAGTGTTTTATTACTAATGGTTGTGTGCTGGAATCCTTATGTGGCCACTGATTGTAGCCACTCTCATTCCTCCCTCTCTCTCTGTCTCTCTCCCATCTCTTGGTCTCTTGCCCATTCCTCCCTCTCTCTTCCTCTCTCTCTGTCTCTTGGTCTCTGCCCATTCCTCCCTCTCTCTCTCTTGGTCTCTGCCCATTCCTCCCTTCTCTCTGTCTCTCTCTCTCCCATTCCTCCCTCTCTCTCTCTGTCTCTTGGTCTCTGCCCATTTCCCCTCTGTTTCTGATTCTGTATTGCTTGTTTGTTTTTTCTCACACACCTTCTCTACCTCTCCTCCCACCGCTCTCTCTAAAACAGGAACGTGAGCTCAGAGCGCAGTGAGGCCAGGAGGAAGCTGAGAGAGTGCACAGGATTGGTTGACTCGCTCATGTACATTGTCCAATCACAGATCAACCTGAAAGACGTGGACAACAAGGTGTGTACGCACTGCTGTTTTATCTTGTGATCCTGAACTTTCATTGTGTCCGCATGTATTTTAATCCTGTTCTCCTTTTCCTTCGTCTTATCCCCCCTCTCTCTCCCTCCCTCTCTCCCTCCCTCTCACCCCCCTCTCCCTCCCTCCCCCTCTCTCCCTCCCTGTCTGTCTCCAGCTGATAGAGAACAGTATGTGTCTGCTGAGGAATCTGTCCTATCAGGTATTGTTGTCGTTTATATTGTTGTCCTTTCTGTTTCTTTCTAACGTGTTTCATCCTGCCTTTTTAGTAATGTGTTGTGACCTTTTGAATTGTACTTTAAAGAGATTCTCTGGTAGTTCTGTAGACTTTTTAGCCAGTAGTTCTTAGTGTTCGGTCCTAGATAAAGATACTTCTGTCAAATGAGTGTCACGTCATCTACTGATTGAGAGAGGATCAAGTTAGTTTATCAGCGCAGCCGAGGTCCCCTTATGACGTGAGAGCACGGTTTCCCACTCCACTTCCCCGTGGCTAACACTAACCTATTCCACTTCCCCGTGGCTAACACTGGCCTGTTCCACTTCCCCGTGGCTAACACTGGCCTGTTCCACTTCCCCGTGGCTAACACTGGCCTGTTCCACTTCCCCGTGGCTAACACTGGCCTGTCCACTTCCCGTGGCTAACACTGGCCTGGTCCACTTCCCGTGGCTAACACTGGCCTGGTCCACTTCCCCGTGGCTAACACTGGCCTGGTCCACTTCCCCGTGGCTAACACTGGCCTGGTCCACTTCCCCGTGGCTAACACTGGCCTGGTCCACTTCCCCGTGGCTAACACTGGCCTGGTCCACTTCCCGTGGCTAACACTGGCCTGGTCCACTTCCCCGTGGCTAACACTGGCCTGGTCCACTTCCCCGTGGCTAACACTGGCCTGGTCCACTTCCCCGTGGCTAACACTGGCCTGGTCCACTTCCCCGTGGCTAACACTGGCCTGGTCCACTTCCCCGTGGCTAACACTGGCCTGGTCCACTTCCCCGTGGCTAACACTGGCCTGGTCCACTTCCCCGTGGCTAACACTGGCCTGGTCCACTTCCCCGTGGCTAACACTGGCCTGGTCCACTTCCCCGTGGCTAACACTGGCCTGGTCCACTTCCCCGTGGCTAACACTGGCCTGGTCCACTTCCCCGTGGCTAACACTGGCCTGGTCCACTTCCCCGTGGCTAACACTGGCCTGGTCCACTTCCCCGTGGCTAACACTGGCCTGGTCCACTTCCCCGTGGCTAACACTGGCCTGTTCCACTTCCCGTGGCTAACACTGGCCTGTTCCACTTCCCGTGGCTAACACTGGCCTGGTCCACTTCCCGTGGCTAACACTGGCCTGGTCCACTTCCCAGATGGCCTGGTCCACTTCCCGTGGCTAACACTGGCCTGGTCCACTTCCCGTGGCTAACACTGGCCTGGTCCACTTCCCCCGTGGCTAACACTGGCCTGGTCCACTTCCCCGTGGCTAACACTGGCCTGGTCCACTTCCCCGTGGCTAACACTGGCCTGGTCCACTTCCCCGTGGCTAACACTGGCCTGTTTTCCCGTGGCTAACACTGGCCTGGTCCACTTCCCGTGGCTAACACTGGCCTGGTCCACTTCCCGTGGCTAACACTGGCCTGGTCCACTTCCCCGTGGCTAACACTGGCCTGGTCCACTTCCCGCTAACACTGGCCTGGTCCACTTCCCGTGGCTAACACTGGCCTGTTCCACTTCCCGTGGCTAACACTGGCCTGGTCCACTTCCCGTGGCTAACACTGGCCTGGTCCACTTCCCCGTGGCTAACACTGGCCTGGTCCACTTCCCCGTGGCTAACACTGGCCTGGTCCACTTCCCCGTGGCTAACACTGGCCTGTTCCACTTCCCCGTGGCTAACACTGGCCTGTTCCACTTCCCCGTGGCTAACACTGGCCTGTTCCACTTCCCCGTGGCTAACACTGGCCTGTTCCACTTCCCCGTGGCTAACACTGGCCTGTTCCACTTCCCCGTGGCTAACACTGGCCTGTTCCACTTCCCCGTGGCTAACACTGGCCTGTTCCACTTCCCCGTGGCTAACACTGGCCTGTTCCACTTCCCCGTGGCTAACACTGGCCTGTTCCACTTCCCCGTGGCTAACACTGGCCTGTTCCACTTCCCCGTGGCTAACACTGGCCAGTTCCACTTCCCGTGGCTAACACTGGCCTGTTCCACTTCCCGTGGCTAACACTGGCCTGTTCCACTTCCCGTGGCTAACACTGGCCTGTTCCACTTCCCCGTGGCTAACACTGGCCTGTTCCACTTCCCGTGGCTAACACTGGCCTGTTCCACTTCCCGTGGCTAACACTGGCCTGTTCCACTTCCCGTGGCTAACACTGGCCTGTTCCATTCCCCGTCTGGCCTGTTCCACTTCCCCCGTCTAACACTGGCCTGGTTCCTTTATTTCTTCACGTCTGTCCCAGTCAAGATCCTATTTGCTCGAGCATTGAACTGGCTGTGTGTGTGAATAATGTCATGGGTCTTAAAGAGAGACACTGTTATCAAATAGAGAGATTGCTTCTTCTATGCAAATATTGTTGATCAGTACAATAAAGTAAGTCCCAAATGGAAGGGAAACGATTGTTTTTTCATCTGCAGCACCATGAAATCAGCCAGAAAGCTCTACCTCAATTCATGGTCACGCTGCTATTCAATATGCATTCAGCTGTATTGTGAATACACCTAGACTACATCTTGATTTGCCCAGTTTATCAATAGAGATTTACCGTTAAATACATTATTACCATGATGTTATGTAGTTAGATTAGTAAAAAAAAAAGTCTAATTTATTGTATAATTGATTCATTAACGCATACAATCAAAAATAAAACATTTAATATAAAACTTGAAGATCTGTCTGGTTCAAGTGCCATTCTGTGACTTTGGCCATGGTATTGTTTTAGTACTGTAATGGAGTATTGTGATACTTAACCTGGTATCCGTATGGAAGTTGAACTTTTAGCATGGTGACAACACTGTTCACAGTTGTGAAAGTAGTGCTCACGAGCCAGAAGTGGTCCCTCAGCGCTCACTCTGCTGTGTGTGCGCATCTTGCTAGCTGTCACTCAAATCGTGAGGGGCTGAAGCTCATTGGCTAGAACTTGAAATGCTAGGGGCTGACCCACATGGGGGGAAATGGCGCAGTATAGTTCCAGAAAAAGTTACTTTCAAACTAGGGATTTGGTGGCTAATTGAGTTCAGACAGTAATTCTGCTCCTCGATTCTGAATGTGTGAACAACATGTTGACACGTCAGCCCAAAGCCGGAGGGGTAAAGACCATACTGAGTAGGCACCAAGGTTTCACAGCACGTCTTTAAATAAGTCATATTATACTATATGATTGTAAACTTGACTTGACCTTAGGTTCACCGGGAGGTGCCGGGCGCTGAGCGCTACCAGGAAGCCATGTCCCTCAACCAGGGCCCCGCCCCCTCCACTGGAAAGACCAACCGCTTCAGCTCCCGCAGGGGCAAAGGTCAGTGTGTGTCTGTGTGTTTGCGCGGGTGTCTGTGTTTGTCTGTGTGAGTGAGAGAGTGTTTATATTATCTGTCTGTGGAAGGAAGGCAGATGGAGAGTGAGAGTGATGCAATTGTTGACTTTAGTGTGTGTGTGTGTGTGTGTGTGTGTGTGTGTGTGTGTACACAGTATAGTGACAGTGTAGCAGGAAAGAGAGACAGCAGAGAACCAGTGGTTGGCCTGGGATGTTGAATGCTATTTACCCCCATCCTAAAGAATGTTCAGTCTCACTCCTTAATGTCTGTGTGTCTGTGAGGGAAATGATTTGTTTCTCTATTTATGAACAGACATTTTGTTTTTTATGGTTTGTCTTTGTGCTGGTGTGGATGTTGTTGATGGTTTGTCTTTGTGCTGGTGTGGATGTTGTTGATGGTTTGTCTTTGTGCTGGTGTGGATGTTGTTGATGGTTTGTCTTTGTGTTGGTGTGTGTTGTTGATGGTTTGTCTTTGTGCTGGTGTGGATGTTGTTGATGGTTTGTCTTTGTGCTGGTGTGGATGTTGTTGATGGTTTGTCTTTGTGCTGGTGTGGATGTTGTTGATGGTTTGTCTTTGTGCTGGCGTGGATGTTGGTGTGTGTTGTTGATGGTTTGTCTTTGTGCTGGTGTGGATGTTGTTGATGGTTTGTCTTTGTGCTGGCGTGGATGTTGGTGTGTGTTGTTGATGGTTTGTCTTTGTGCTGGTGTGGATGTTGTTGATGGTTTGTCTTTGTGCTGGTGTGGATGTTGTTGATGGTTTGTCTTTGTGCTGGCGTGGATGTTGGTGTGTGTTGTTGATGGTTTGTCTTTGTGCTGGTGTGGATGTTGTTGATGGTTTGTCTTTGTGCTGGTGTGGATGTTGTTGATGGTTTGTCTTTGTGCTGGTGTGGATGTTGTTGATGGTTTGTCTTTGTGCTGGTGTGGATGTTGTTGATGGTTTGTCTTTGTGCTGGTGTGGATGTTGTTGATGGTTTGTCTTTGTGCTGGTGTGGATGTTGTTGATGGTTTGTCTTTGTGCTGGTGTGGATGTTGTTGATGGTTTGTCTTTGTGCTGGTGTGGATGTTGTTGATGGTTTGTCTTTGTGCTGGCGTGGATGTTGGTGTGTGTTGTTGATGGTTTGTCTTTGTGCTGGTGTGGATGTTGTTGATGGTTTGTGTTTGTGCTGGTGTGGATGTTGTTGATGGTTTGTCTTTGTGCTGGTGTGGATGTTGTTGATGGTTTGTCTTTGTGCTGGTGTGGATGTTGTTGATGGTTTGTCTTTGTGCTGGTGTGGATGTTGTTGATGGTTTGTCTTTGTGCTGGTGTGGATGTTGTTGATGGTTTGTCTTTGTGCTGGTGTGGATGTTGTTGATGGTTTGTCTTTGTGCTGGTGTGGATGTTGTTGATGGTTTGTCTTTGTGCTGGCGTGGATGTTGGTGTGGATGTTGTTGATGGTTTGTCTTTGTGCTGGTGTGGATGTTGTTGATGGTTTGTCTTTGTGCTGGTGTGGATGTTGTTGATGGTTTGTCTTTGTGCTGGTGTGGATGTTGTTGATGGTTTGTCTTTGTGCTGGTGTGGATGTTGTTGATGGTTTGTCTTTGTGCTGGTGTGGATGTTGTTGATGGTTTGTCTTTGTGCTGGTGTGGATGTTGTTGATGGTTTGTCTTTGTGCTGGTGTGGATGTTGTTGATGGTTTGTCTTTGTGCTGGTGTGGATGTTGTTGATGGTTTGTCTTTGTGTTGGTGTGTGTTGTTGATGGTTTGTCTTTGTGCTGGTGTGGATGTTGTTGATGGTTTGTCTTTGTGCTGGTGTGGATGTTGTTGATGGTTTGTCTTTGTGCTGGTGTGGATGTTGTTGATGGTTTGTCTTTGTGCTGGTGTGGATGTTGTTGATGGTTTGTCTTTGTGCTGGTGTGGATGTTGTTGATGGTTTGTCTTTGTGCTGGTGTGGATGTTGTTGATGGTTTGTCTTTGTGCTGGTGTGGATGTTGTTGATGGTTTGTCTTTGTGCTGGTGTGGATGTTGTTGATGGTTTGTCTTTGTGCTGGTGTGGATGTTGGTGATGGTTTGTCTTTGTGCTGGTGTGGATGTTGGTGATGGTTTGTCTTTGTGCTGGTGTGGATGTTGGTGATGGTTTGTCTTTGTGCTGGTGTGGATGTTGGTGATGGTTTGTCTTTGTGCTGGTGTGGATGTTGGTGATGGTTTGTCTTTGTGCTGGTGTGGATGTTGGTGTGTGTTGTTGATGGTTTGTCTTTGCTGGTGTGGATGGTTGATGGTTTGTCTTTGTGCTGGTGTGGATGTTGGTGATGGTTTGTCTTTGTGCTGGTGTGGATGTTGGTGATGGTTTTTCTTTGTGCTGGTGTGGATGTTGGTGTGTGTTGTTGATGGTTTGTCTTTGTGCTGGTGTGGATGTTGTTGATGGTTTGTCTTTGTGCTGGTGTGGATGTTGGTGTGTGTTGTTGATGGTTTGTCTTTGTGCTGGTGTGGATGTTGTTGATGGTTTGTCTTTGTGCTGGTGTGGATGTTGTTGATGGTTTGTCTTTGTGCTGGTGTGGATGTTGTTGATGGTTTGTCTTTGTGCTGGCGTGGATGTTGTTGATGGTTTGTCTTTGTGCTGGTGTGGATGTTGTTGATGGTTTGTCTTTGTGCTGTGGATGTTGTTGATGGTTTGTCTTTGTGCTGGCGTGGATGTTGTTGATGGTTTGTCTTTGTGCTGGTGTGGATGTTGTTGATGGTTTGTCTTTGTGCTGGTGTGGATGTTGTTGATGGTTTGTCTTTGTGCTGGTGTGGATGTTGTTGATGGTTTGTCTTTGTGCTGGTGTGGATGTTGTTGATGGTTTGTCTTTGTGCTGGTGTGGATGTTGTTGATGGTTTGTCTTTGTGCTGGTGTGGATGTTGTTGATGGTTTGTCTTTGTGCTGGTGTGGATGTTGTTGATGGTTTGTCTTTGTGCTGGTGTGGATGTTGTTGATGGTTTGTCTTTGTGCTGGTGTGGATGTTGTTGATGGTTTGTCTTTGTGCTGGTGTGGATGTTGTTGATGGTTTGTCTTTGTGTTGGTGTGGATGTTGTTGATGGTTTGTCTTTGTGCTGGTGTGGATGTTGTTGATGGTTTGTCTTTGTGCTGGTGTGGATGTTGTTGATGGTTTGTCTTTGTGCTGGCGTGGATGTTGGTGATGGTTTGTCTTTGTGCTGGTGTGGATGTTGGTGATGGTTTGTCTTTGTGCTGGTGTGGATGTTGGTGATGGTTTGTCTTTGTGCTGGTGTGGATGTTGGTGTGTGTTGTTGATGGTTTGTCTTTGTGCTGGTGTGGATGTTGTTGATGGTTTGTCTTTGTGCTGGTGTGGATGTTGGTGATGGTTTGTCTTTGTGCTGGTGTGGATGTTGGTGATGGTTTGTCTTTGTGCTGGTGTGGATGTTGGTGATGGTTTGTCTTTGTGCTGGTGTGGATGTTGGTGATGGTTTGTCTTTGTGCTGGTGTGGATGTTGGTGATGGTTTGTCTTTGTGCTGGTGTGGATGTTGGTGATGGTTTGTCTTTGTGCTGGTGTGGATGTTGGTGTGTGTTGTTGATGGTTTGTCTTTGTGCTGGTGTGGATGTTGTTGATGGTTTGTCTTTGTGCTGGTGTGGATGTTGGTGATGGTTTGTCTTTGTGCTGGTGTGGATGTTGGTGATGGTTTGTCTTTGTGCTGGTGTGGATGTTGGTGTGTGTTGTTGATGGTTTGTCTTTGTGCTGGTGTGGATGTTGTTGATGGTTTGTCTTTGTGCTGGTGTGGATGTTGGTGTGTGTTGTTGATGGTTTGTCTTTGTGCTGGTGTGGATGTTGTTGATGGTTTGTCTTTGTGCTGGTGTGGATGTTGTTGATGGTTTGTCTTTGTGCTGGTGTGGATGTTGTTGATGGTTTGTCTTTGTGCTGGTGTGGATGTTGTTGATGGTTTGTCTTTGTGCTGGTGTGGATGTTGGTGATGGTTTGTCTTGCTGGTGTGGATGTTGGTGATGGTTTGTCTTTGTGCTGGTGTGGATGTTGGTGATGGTTTGTCTTTGTGCTGGTGTGGATGTTGGTGATGGTTTGTCTTTGTGCTGGTGTGGATGTTGGTGATGGTTTGTCTTTGTGCTGGTGTGGATGTTGGTGATGGTTTGTCTTTGTGCTGGTGTGGATGTTGGTGATGGTTTGTCTTTGTGCTGGTGTGGATGTTGGTGATGGTTTGTCTTTGTGCTGGTGTGGATGTTGGTGATGGTTTGTCTTTGTGCTGGTGTGGATGTTGTTGATGGTTTGTCTTTGTGCTGGTGTGGATGTTGTTGATGGTTTGTCTTTGTGCTGGTGTGGATGTTGGTGATGGTTTGTCTTTGTGCTGGTGTGGATGTTGGTGATGGTTTGTCTTTGTGCTGGTGTGGATGTTGGTGTGTGTTGTTGATGGTTTGTCTTTGTGCTGGTGTGGATGTTGTTGATGGTTTGTCTTTGTGCTGGTGTGGATGTTGTTGATGGTTTGTCTTTGTGCTGGTGTGGATGTTGGTGTGTGTTGTTGATGGTTTGTCTTTGTGCTGGCGTGGATGTTGGTGTGTGTTGTTGATGGTTTGTCTTTGTGCTGGTGTGGATGTTGTTGATGGTTTGTCTTTGTGCTGGTGTGGATGTTGTTGATGGTTTGTCTTTGTGCTGGTGTGGATGTTGTTGATGGTTTGTCTTTGTGCTGGTGTGGATGTTGTTGATGGTTTGTCTTTGTGCTGGTGTGGATGTTGTTGATGGTTTGTCTTTGTGCTGGTGTGGATGTTGTTGATGGTTTGTCTTTGTGCTGGTGTGGATGTTGGTGATGGTTTGTCTTTGTGCTGGTGTGGATGTTGTTGATGGTTTGTCTTTGTGCTGGTGTGGATGTTGTTGATGGTTTGTCTTTTGTGCTGGTGTGGATGTTGGTGTGTGTTTTTGATGGTTTGTCTTTGTGCTGGTGTGGATGTTGGTGTGTGTTTTTGCTGCGATAGTTTCTAATCTAATCCTACATTTGATCTATGCTGGTGCTTTGGTGGGAGGAGGTGTCTTGGTGGCTGGGTCACTGCTGCTGTTCTCGCTTGACTCAAATTATCTTCCTCTCTCCTCCTCCTATCATTTAATCCTCCCTCGTTCTGCTCTCCTCTCTGCTGTGGAACAGATGACTGGTGTTCTAAAGGTAAGCTCTGACCTCTGCTTGTCTGCTGGGTAGAGCATTAATTAGGACGGGCTAATGATGTCAGTCTCCTAACTCTATGCATGCACTGGCATGCTCTCTGCCGTCTCCTAGAGGACGATGTGTGTAAGAGACAGTGTGCAGCATGTGTGTGTGAGTCTGTTAGCATGTGCTCCTACCTAGTGGCTTTTTCAGTGGCTCACAGAGCTGTGTGGTTCTAGAGAACCATAGCGGTTAGAGGGTTCTAGAGCACCGTAGTGGGCGGGGGAGTTCTGGAGCGCCGTAGTGGGGGGCGGGGGTTTATTGAGTGTTCTGTGTGTCTGTTTCTGAGTGTTCTGATGTTCTGTTGCAGGGAGAAATGAAGACGGAGCAGATATGATTGACATTCCAAAGAGGACTACACCTGCCAAAGGTAACACAGTATAAAGTGGCATCATGTAGACTGGAATATGCATGTTTCTCCTGTCCACTCATCTGTTGTACTGATCTGAAAGAAGTGACCAGGTGACAGCTAAGCCAGCCTAATGAGCTCCCATCACATTGTTTTCACCTGTGAAGTTTTTTCCCCAATCATGCTGCTTTCAAGACAGCTGGGAAACGAGGTCAAATCATGTCAGTGATCTTCAGTTCAGAAATTCCGAGCTCTATTCCGAGTTGGATGACCATTCAAAGTGACCCCCCCCCCCCCGAGCTCCCAGTTCTCTTGAACTCACCGAAGTCTGAGATTTATGAATGCAGCAACAGTGCAGGTGAAAATGAGAAGACAATGAGATGTCTCCATGTTTCTAACACCTCTCCCTCCATGTGTGTATCTCTCCAGGTTATGAGTTGTTGTTCCAGCCAGAGGTGGTGCGTGTCTACACCTCTCTGCTGAAGGAGAGTAAGAACCCCACCGTGCTGGAAGCCTCCGCCGGAGCCGTGCAGAACCTGTGTGCCGGACGCTGGACCGTGAGTCAACCACACCACCACCACACACCTTGAGGCACCATGGCCTGTTAGTTTAACACAACCACCACCATCCAGTCCAACACCACCACACACCTTGAGACACCACGACCTGTTAGTTTAACCCAAACACAACCACCATCAGGCCCAACACCACCACACACCTTGAGACACCACGACCTGTTAGTTTAACCCAAACACAACCACCATCAGACCCAACACCACCACACACCTTGAGACACCACAACCTGTTAGTTTAACCCAAACACAACCACCATCAGGCCCAACACCACCACACACCTTGAGACACCACGACCTGTTAGTTTAACCCAAACACAACCACCATCAGACCCAACACCACCACACACCTTGAGACACCACGAGCTGTTAGTTTAACCCAAACACAACCACCATCAGACCCAACACCACCACACACCTTGAGACACCACGAGCTGTTAGTTTAACCCAAACACAACCACCATCAGACCCAACACCACCACACACCTTGAGACACCACGAGCTGTTAGTTTAACCCAAACACAACCACCATCAGACCCAACACCACCACACACCTTGAGACACCACGACCTGTTAGTTTAACCCAAACACAACCACCATCAGACCCAACACCACCACACACCTTGAGACACCACGACCTGTTAGTTTAACCCAGACACAACCACCATCAGACCCAACACCACCACACACCTTGAGACACCACGACCTGTTAGTTTAACCCAGACACAACCACCATCAGACCCAACACCACCACACACCTTGAGACACCACGACCTGTTAGTTTAACCCAAACACAACCACCATCAGACCCAACACCACCACACACCTTGAGACACCATGACCTGTTAGTTTAACCCAAACACAACCACCATCAGACCCAACACCACCACACACCTTGAGACACCACGACCTGTTAGTTTAACCCAACACAACCACCATCAGGCCCAACACCACCACACACCTTGAGACACCACGACCTGTTAGTTTAACCCAAACACAACCACCATCAGGCCCAACACCACCACACACCTTGAGACACCACGACCTGTTAGTTTAACCCAAACACAACCACCATCAGACCCAACACCACCACACACCTTGAGACACCATGACCTGTTAGTTTAACCCAAACACAACCACCATCAGGCCCAACACCACCACACACCTTGAGACACCACGACCTGTTAGTTTAACCCAAACACAACCACCATCAGGCCCAACACCACCACACACCTTGAGACACCACGACCTGTTAGTTTAACCCAAACACAACCACCATCAGACCCAACACCACCACACACCTTGAGACACCACGACCTGTTAGTTTAACCCAAACACAACCACCATCAGGCCCAACACCACCACACACCTTGAGACACCACAACCTGTTAGTTTAACCCAGACACAACCACCATCAGACCCAACACCACCACACACCTTGAGACACCACAAGCTGTTAGTTTAACCCAAACACAACCACCATCAGGCCCAACACCACCACCACACACCTTGAGACACCACGACCTGTTAGTTTAACCCAAACACAACCACCACCAGACACGCATCCCTTTCAGCCTCCTTACTTGACCTCTAACAGAAACCCTTTACACCTGGACCGTAAGTCAATTATGTATAATCACAAACTCCACCTCCAACCCAGACACCACCTTTCTAGACTCTTGATAAACCACAGTCTAGTACTCAAAACAGTCTGTCCATTTCCTGAACACAAATACACTCCAATAATCATTGATTTGTATGTATTCTCTCTCTCTCTCTCTGTCTCAGTATGGGCGGTATATCCGTGCGTTGTTGCGTCAGGAGAAGGGTCTTCCCATGATGACAGAGCTGTTGGCCCATGGCAACGACCGGGTGGTCAGGGCCATGTCTGGAGCTCTGAGGAACCTGGCTATTGACGCCCGCAACAGAGACCTGCTCGGTTAGTACTGTTTCTGTGGAACTGTTTTTCCCTCTCCCTGTTTCTCTTGCTCTCTCTCTCCCTCTTTCTCCCTCTTTCTCCCCCTCTCTCTCTCTCTCTCGCGCTCTCTCTCTCCCTCTCTTTCTCCCTCTCTCGCGCTCTCTTTGAGCCAACCTGTGTTATTAAATACTACAGCTATATCTCTCTAACTCTTGTCTCTGTAGGTAAACATGCAGTTCCCCACCTGGTATCCAACCTGCCTGGTGGGGGTCAGAGCCAGCCTGTGAGGGCTCTGTCAGAGGAGACGGTGGTGTCTGTACTGAGCACCCTTCATGAGGTTCTGGGCTCCAGCCTGGACGCTGCCAAGATCCTCAGAGCCTCGCAGGGCATCGAGAGACTGGTGCTCATCAATAAGGACGGGTGAGCTGGTGTGTGTGTGTGAGAGAAACAAAAGAGGCGCATGCGTCTCTTTCCATCAGTCTGGATGATGTTGAACAGGAGTGTCAAACTCAGTCTCTGGTGGGCTGATGGTCTGCAGGGTTTCTCCTTTTACTGATCAATTACACACTAATTGAAAGGAAAAACTGAGACTGGGGGTGGTGTCATTGGCCTCCCTCTGGGGGTGTGTCATTTTACCTCCCCGGGGTGGACTGGGGGTGGGTGTAGTTGACCTCTCCGGGGTCAAATGGAATGGGAGGGGTGTAGTTGACCTCCCTCCTGGGTGGACTGGTGGGTGGAATGGGAGGGGTGTTTGACCTCCCTCCGGGGTGGAATGGGAGGGTGTAGTTGACCTCCCTCCGGGGTGGACTGGGGGAGGTGTAGTTGACCTCCCTCCGGGGTGGACTGGGGGAGGTGTAACCTCCCTCCGGAACTGGGGGAGGTGTAGTTGACCTCCCTCCGGGGTGGACTGGGGGGGTAGTTTACCTCCTCCGGGGTGGACTGGGGGGGGTGTAGTTTACCTCCCTCCGGGGACTGGGGGGTGTAGTTGACCTCCCTCCGGGGTGGACTGGGGGGTGTAGTTGACCTCCCTCCGGGGTGGACTGGGGGGTGTAGTTGACCTCCCTCCGGGGTGGACTGGGGGGGGTGTGTAGTTGACCTCCCTCCGGGGTGGACTGGGGGAGGGGGTGGACTGGGGGTGTAGTTGACCTCCCTCCGGGGTGGACTGGGGTGGACCTCCCTGGGGGACTGGGGGTGTAGTTGACCTCCCTCCGGGGTGGACTGGGGGTGTAGTTGACCTCCCTCCGGGGTGGAATGGGAGGGGTGTAGTTGACCTCCCTCCGGGGTGGAATGGGAGGGGTGTAGTTGACCTCCCTCCGGGGTGGAATGGGAGGGGTGTAGTTGACCTCCCTCCGGGGTGGACTGGGGGGTGTGACCTCCCTCCTGGGTGGACTGGTGGGTGGAATGGGAGGGGTGTAGTTGACCTCCCTCCGGGGTGGAATGGGATGGGTGTAGTTGACCTCCCTCCGGGGTGGAATGGGGGGAGGTGTAGTTGACCTCCCTCCGGGGTGGAATGGGGGGAGGTGTAGTTGACCTCCCTCCGGGGTGGAATGGGAGGGGTGTAGTTGACCTCCCTCCGGGGTGGAATGGGAGGGGTGTAGTTGACCTCCCTCCGGGGTGGAATGGGAGGGGTGTAGTTGACCTCCCTCCGGGGTGGAATGGGAGGGGTGTAGTTGACCTCCCTCCGGGGTGGAATGGGAGGGGTGTAGTTGACCTCCCTCCGGGGTAGAATGGGAGGGGTGTAGTTGACCTCCCTCCGGGGTGGAATGGGAGGGGTGTAGTTGACCTCCATCCGGGGTGGAATGGGAGGGGTGTAGTTGACCTCCCTCCGGGGTGGAATGGGAGGGGTGTGTTGACCTCCCTCCGGGGTGGAATGGGAGGGGTGTAGTTGACCTCCCTCCGGGGTGGAATGGGAGGGGTGTAGTTGACCTCCCTCCGGGGTGGAATGGGAGGGGTGTAGTTGACCTCCCTCCGGGGTGGAATGGGAGGGATGTAGTTGACCTCCCTCCGGGGTGGAATGGGAGGGGTGTAGTTGACCTCCCTCCGGGGTGGACTGGGGGAGGTGTAGTGGGTGGACTGGTGGGTGGAATGGGAGGGGTGTAGTTGTCCTCCCTCCGGGGTGGAATGGGAGGGGTGTAGTTGACCTCCCTCCGGGGTGGAATGGGGAGGTGTAGAGACCTCCCTCCGGGGTGGACTGGGGGTGTAGTTGACCTCCCTCCGGGGTGGAATGGGGGGTGTAGTTGACCTCCCTCCGGGGTGGACTGGGGGTGGAACTGGGGGTGTAGTTGACCTCCCTCCGGGGTGGACTGGGAGGGTGTAGTTGACCTCCCTCCGGGGTGGAATGGGAGGGGTGTAGTTGATCTCCCTCCGGGGTGGAATGGGAGGGGTGTAGTTGACCTCCCTCCGGGGTGGACTGGGGGTGTAGTTGACCTCCCTCCTGGGTGGACTGGTGGGTGGAATGGGAGGGGTGTAGTTGACCTCCCTCCGGGGTGGAATGGGATGGGTGTAGTTGACCTCCCTCCGGGGTGGAATGGGGGAGGTGTAGTTGACCTCCCTCCGGGGTGGAATGGGGGAGGTGTAGTTGACCTCCCTCCGGGGTGGAATGGGAGGGGTGTAGTTGACCTCCCTCCGGGGTGGAATGGGAGGGGTGTAGTTGACCTCCCTCCGGGGTGGAATGGGAGGGGTGTAGTTGACCTCCCTCCGGGGTGGAATGGGAGGGGTGTAGTTGACCTCCCTCCGGGGTGGAATGGGAGGGGTGTAGTTGACCTCCCTCCGGGGTGGAATGGGAGGGGTGTAGTTGACCTCCCTCCGGGGTGGAATGGGAGGGTGTAGTTGACCTCCCTCCGGGGTGGAATGGGAGGGGTGACCTCCTCCGGGGTGGAATGGGAGGGGTGTAGTTGACCTCCCTCCGGGGTGGAATGGGAGGGGTGTAGTTGACCTCCCTCCGGGGTGGAATGGGAGGGGTGTAGTTGACCTCCCTCCGGGGTGGAATGGGAGGGATGTAGTTGACCTCCCTCCGGGGTGGAATGGGAGGGGTGTAGTTGACCTCCCTCCGGGGTGGACTGGGGGGAGGTGTAGTTGACCTCCCTCCTGGGTGGACTGGTGGGTGGAATGGGAGGGGTGTAGTTGTCCTCCCTCCGGGGTGGAATGGGAGGGGTGTAGTTGACCTCCCTCCGGGGTGGAATGGGGGAGGTGTAGTTGACCTCCCTCCGGGGTGGACTGGGGGGTGTAGTTGACCTCCCTCCGGGGTGGAATGGGGGTGTAGTTGACCTCCCTCCGGGGTGGACTGGGGGTGTAGTTGACCTGGAATGGGGGTGTAGTTGACCTCCCTCCGGGGTGGACTGGGGGTGTAGTTGACCTCCCTCCGGGGTGGACTGGGGGTGTAGTTGAATCACCTATTTCTGTTTGATGCTGTTTCTCTTTCTGAGTCCTCCAGTTCTCTCTCCTGATAGGAACCGGTCAGAGCGAGAGGTGCGTGGTGCCGGCCTGATACTCCAGTTAGTTTGGGGCTATAAGGAGTTGAGGAAGACCCTGGAGAAGGATGGCTGGAAGAAGACAGACTTTATGGTGAACCTCAACCCGCCCAACAGCACCCAGCCCCGGGTCAACGGAGGATATGAAGACAGTACGCTGCCGCTCATAGACAGGGGTGAGACAGACAATAACATCTAGCTACACACACACACACACTGAGGTCTTCACAGGTCTTCCCCAATATCTGAGACCCGACTCCGGAACTGTCTGAGTCTAAAATTGTCCCTGGGGTCTGGGTTGGATCCATGTTTGATTGCCACAGGTCTCTGGTCTATGTAACTACAGCTGATGGACCGGACCCGACCACAGCTCTGAATAGCCTATAGCGGTTGTATTCAGTGGTTTTCTGTGGGGGACCCCATTCCCCCCTCCCCCCCCCACAGAATTTCTCACAACCCACTCCCCCCCACAAATCTAATGACACAACCCTGAAATTTCATTACATTACATTCATTACATTTTCATCTCTCTGATAAATACATTTACTCAATAAAATTATAACATTTCTCAGAAGAGTTTGTATATTCTCCCAATCTGTACTCTTAATTAAAACCAAAAAGAGTATTTGTTTATGTGGGGAACCCAGTCACCTACCTACAATCTCCGACCACTCGCCTATAACCACCACACTATAACCTACACACTATAACCTCCCACACTATAACCTCCCACACTATAACCTACCACACTATAACCACCACCACACTATAACCACCACCACACTATAACCTACCACACTATAACCTACTACACTATAACCTACTACACTATAACCTACTACACTACAACCTACCACACTATAACCACCACCACACTATAACCACCACCACACTATAACCACCACCACACTATAACCACCACCACACTATAACCACCACCACACTATAACCTCCCACACTATAACCTCTCACACTATAACCTCCCACACTATAACCTCCCACACTATAACCTACCACACTATAACCTCCCACACTATAACCTACCACACTATAACCACCACCACACTATAACCACCACCACACTATATATAACCTCCCACACTATAACCTCCCACACTATAACCTCCCACACTATAACCTACCACACTATAACCACCACCACACTATAACCACCACCACACTATAACCTACCACACTATAACCTACCACACTATAACCTACCACACTATAACCACCACCACACTATAACCTACCACACTATAACCTGCCACACTATAACCTACCACACTATAACCACCACACCACCACCACACTATAACCTACCACACTATAACCTACCACACTATAACCACCACCACACCACCACCACCACACTAACCTACCACACTAACCTACCACACTATAACCTACCACACTATAACCACCACCACACTATAACCTACCACACTATAACCACCACCACACTATAACCACCACCACACTATAACCTACCACACTATAACCTACCACACTATAACCTACCACACTATAACCACCACCACACTATAACCTACCACACTATTACCACCACACTATAACCACCACCACACTATAACCAGCACCACACTATAACCAGCACCACACCACCACCACACTATAACCAGCACCACACTATAACCAGCACCACACCAGCACCACACTATAACCAGCACCACACCAGCACCACACTATAACCTACCACACTATAACCACCACCACACTATAACCTACCACACTATAACCTACCACACTATAACCTACCACCACACTATAACCTACCACCACACTATAACCACCACCACACTATAACCACCACCACACTATAACCACCACCACACTATAACCACCACCACACTATAACCTACCACACTATAACCTACCACACTATAACCTACCACACTATAACCACCACCACACTATAACCTACCACACTATAACCTACCACACTATAACCACCACCACACTATAACCACCACCACCACCACCACCACCACCACACTATAACCACCACCACACCACCACCACACTATAACCACCACCACACCACCACCACACTATAACCACCACCACACTATAACCACCACCACCACACTATAACCACCACCACCACCACCACACTATAACCACCACCACACCACCACCACTATAACCACCACCACACCACCACCACACTATAACCACCACCACACCACCACCACACTATAACCACCACCACACCACCACCACTATAACCACCACCACACCACCACCACTATAACCACCACCACCACCTACCACCCACCACTATAACCACCACCACACACTATAACCACCACCACACTATAACCACCACCACACTATAACCACCACCACCACACTATAACCACCACCACCACACTATAACCACCACCACCACACTATAACCACCACCACCACACTATAACCACCACCACCACACTATAACCTACCACACTATAACCTACCACACTATAACCACCACCACCACACTATAACCACCACCACACTATAACCTACCACCACCACACTATAACCACCACCACACTATAACCTACCACCACACACTAACCACCACCACACTATAACCTACCACACTATAACCACCACCACCACCACACTATAACCACCACCACACTAGCTGTCTCTCATCCTGTGACTGTGTTTGTTTGTTTGTTTGTCAGGAGGAGGAGACAAGAGAGACATGATTCCACTAAATGATATGGGACCAGGTATGTCTGCACACACACACACACACACACACCAACGCACACGCCTAAACACACAGCTGTTAACAGGCCCTGGCTGTCTTCCAGATGCCTACTCCACACTGGACCAGAGGGGGAGGAAGAACACTCTGGACAGAACACTGGAGCCTGCTGACAAAGACACAGCACAGGTACACACACACAGAGCATGTTCTCGCATGTCTTACTAAATACTGTGGTTAGCTTCTTTTCTCACAAACGATTTCTCACTTAACTTCTGACACTAACCCACTTTATCAACACTCTCTCTTCCCCTCTCTCTCTCTTCCCCTCTCTCTCTCTCTTCCCCTCTCTCTCTCTCTTCCCCTCTCTCTCTCTCCCCTCTCTCTCTCTTTCTCTCTCTCTCTCTCCCTCTCTCTCTCTCTCTCTTCCCCTTCTCTCTCTCCCTCTTCCCTCTTCTCTCTCTCTCTTCCTTCCTCTCTCTCTCTTCCCTCTCTCTCTCCCCTCTCTCTCTCTCGCCCCCCTCTCTCGCCCCCTCTCTCGCCCCCTCTCTCGCCTCCCTCTCTCCCCCTTCTCTCCCCCTCTTCCTCTCTCTTCTTGCTCCCTCCCTTGCTCTCTCTCTCTTCCCCTCTCTCTCTTTCTCCTCTCTTCTCTTCCCTCTCTCTCTCTTCCCCTCTCTCTCTTCCCCTCTCTTCTCTTATCTGATTTTTCTGGTTTTCATATTGTTCGTTCTGAACACACCCGTCTCTTTTCTCTCACTCTGCTTCAACCCACCACCTTTCTTCCCATCCCCTTTTCTCCATCCCCCCTTTTTCTCTCTCCTGTCTTTCTTTCCCCCCTTTTTCTTTCCCCCCCTTCTTTCTTTCTTTCTTTCTTTCTCCCCCCCGTTCTTTCTTTCTTTCTTTCTTTCTCCCCCGTTCTTTCTTTCTCCCCGTTCTTTCTTTCTCCCCCCCCTTCTTTCTTTCTCCCCCGTTCTTTCTTTCTCCCCCCGTTCTTTCTTTCTCCCCCGTTCTTTCTTTCTCCCCCGTTCTTTCTTTCTCCCCCCGTTCTTTCTTTCTCCCCCCGTTCTTTCTTTCTCCCCCCGTTCTTCTTTCTTTCCCCGTTCTTTCTTTCCCCCCCCGCTCTTTCTTTCTTTCTCCCCCCGTTCTTTCTTTCTCCCCCCCTTCTTTCTTTCTCCCCCCGTTCTTTCTTTCTCCCCCCCGTTCTTTCTTTCTCCCTCCCCCCGTTCTTTCTTTCTCCCTCCCCCGTTCTTTCTTTCTCCCCCCGTTCTTTCTTTCTCCCCCCGTTCTTTCTTTCTCCCCCCCGTTCTTTCTTTCTCCCCTCCCCGTTCTTTTCTTTCTTTCTTTCTTTCCCCCCGTTCTTTCTTTCTCCCCCCCCCGTTCTTTCTTTCTCCCCCCGTTCTTTCTTTCTCCCCGTTCTTTCTTTCTCCCGCTCTTTCTTTCTCCCTGTTTTTCTTTCTCCCTTTCCCCCCCGTTTTTCTTTCTTTCTCCCCCCGTTTTTCTTTCTCCCCCGTTTTTCTTTCTCCCCCCCCGTTCTTTCTTCCCCCCCCCGTTCTTTCTTTCCCCCCCGTTTTTTCTTTCTCCCGCCGTTCTTTCTTTCTTCCCCCCGTTCTTTCTTTCTCCCCCGTTCTTTCTTTCTCCCCCGTTCTTTCTTTCTCCCTCCCCGTTCTTTCTTTCTCCCTCCCCGTTCTTTCTTTCTCCCTCCCCGTTCTTTCTTTCTCCCTCCCCGTTCTTTCTTTCTCCCTCCCGTTCTTTCTTTCTCCCTCCCCCCGTTCTTTCTTTCTCCCTCCCTCCCCCTTCTTTCTTTCTCCCTCCCCGTTCTTTCTTTCTCCCTCCCCGTTCTTTCTTTCTCCCCCGTTCTTTCTTTCTCCCCCCTTTCTTTCTTTCTTTCTCCCCCCCGTTCTTTCTTTCTCCCTCCCCGTTCTTTCTTTCTCCCTCCCCGTTCTTTCTTTCTCCCCCCCGTTCTTTCTTTCTCTCCCCCGTTCTTTCTTTTCTCCCCCGTTCTTTCTTTCTCCCCCGTTCTTTCCCCCCCCGTTCTTTCTTTCTTTCTCCCCCCGTTTTCTTTCTTTCTCCCTCCCCGTTCTTTCTTTCTTTCTCCCCCGTTCTTTCTTTCTCCCTCCCCGTTTTTCTTTCTCCCCCCGTTCTTTCTTTCTCCCCCCTTTCTCCCTCCCTCCCCCGTTCTTTCTTTCTTTTTCTTTTCCCCTCCCGTTCTTTCTTTCTCCTCCCGTTCTTTCTTTCTCCCCCCGTTCTTTCTTTCTTTCTCCTCCCCGTTCTTTCTTTCTCCCTCCCCTGCCTTCTTTCTTTCTCCCCCCCGTTCTTTCTTTCTCCTCCCCGTTCTTTCTTTCTCCCTCCCGTTCTTTCTTTCTCTTTCCTCCCCCCGTTCTTTCTTTCTCCCTCCCGTTCTTTCTTTCTCCCCCGTTCTTTCTTTCTCCCCCCGTTCTTTCTTTCTCCCCCCCGTTCTTTCTTTCTCCCTCCCCCCCCGTTCTTTCTTTCTCCCTCCCCCCCGTTCTTTCTTTCTCCCTCCCTCCCCCGTTCTTTCTTTCTCCCCCTCCCCCACCCGTTCTTTCTTTCTCCCTCCCCGTTCTTTCTTTCTCCCTCCCCGTTCTTTCTTTCCCCCGTTCCTCCCCTCCCCTTTCTTTCTTTCTCCCTCCCCCGTTCTTTCTTTCTCCCTCCCCGTTCTTTCTTTCTCCCTCCCGTTCTTTCTTTCTCCCTCCCCGTTCTTTCTTTCTCCCTCCCCCGTTCTTTCTTTCTCCCTCCCCGTTCTTTCTTTCTCCCTCCCCGTTCTTTCTTTCTCCCTCCCCGTTCTTTCTTTCTCCTCCCGTTCTTTCTTTCTCCTCCCCGTTCTTTCTTTCTCCCCCTTTTCTCTTCCCACCTTCTCTTCCCCCTCTCAGGGAGGGCTGTATGAGGAGAGGCGGGACTCTGTTCCTCTCATGGACTCTTATGACGGTTAGGCCACACCCCCCCACACACTGCATGTGAGCGCATGGTATGTGTGTCCACCGACTGAACACCTGCCTCTCTCACTAAACCGCATGGCCTAACTAACCTCTGTGTGTCCCCCCCATTGTATTGGTGTTTGTTTCTTGCTCCCTCTGCTGGTGATTTGTATATTTGATATAGTATGTTGTTGATCTTGTATCTTGATGTTCGTTTCATTTGTTTCATGTCTGTATACATATGGAATTTTGTATTTTGTGTGTTTGATCTCTTTTCAAGCTTAGGCTGTGACAGATTGTCTTCACTAGCAGGTTCTGTGTCCTCTCAATCCTTGAAGTTTATACAGCTGGTTAATGAGTTGCACTCTTACTACAAATATTGCACATGGTAGTAACCCTTCTCTCTCTCTCTGTCCTGGTCTTCCCACAGAGAAACTGATAGTGTGCATCACTAGAAGAGAGCAGCCTCTACCGGCCTACTGCCCCTGCTGAACCTCTGGACACTCACTGAGGGACCACTGACTCCACTAGAACTGGACTCTCTCCTTCTGTGTCTTTTTCTCTTTCCTTTCTCTCTTTTTCCTCTCTCCTCTCAATTTCTTAATCTTCTTTCCCTCTTATCTCTTTCGGGGTCTGTGACATAAGCCACTTGCATGACCTTCAGCCTTCCTCACCTCCCTAGCTCTCCCTCATTCCTCTATTTAGACTGACTTTTAGCCACTAAAGGAACACTATGGACTCCTGACATCCCTCTTCTACCTGTCGACACTACTATGACATAAGACCACTTCTAATTTAGTAACTCCTCCCACCACAGTGACACACTAACCCCCAACACTACACTAACTCCTCCCACCACAATAGGGACAGTTGTGACTTCAACTGGGAACGTTCACCACCACAGTAACAAAGCTAATCAAAAGGGAACTGTTGGAATGGGATTCAAACTGTAACTGAACTTAAACTGACAAACCCCTTTTTTTACTGGAATGGTTAAAACTGCATTTCTACAAGTGATTGTGAAGATTTCCAGTCAAGGTTTTTTTTTATTTTCTTGTGATAACTAATTACCACTAAACTTCTGTTTCTCAACAAAGAATCAATGTTTGTTGATCTACCGCCGGTGTTGCTTTGGTCTTTGTTGGAGGTGTGATTGCTGAGTTGTGGTTCTGACTACAGTGATGAACACGTGCCAAACTACACACCACTATTGGAGTAACTTTCTACTACAGAGTATTTCTGAACACTACTTCTCTTCTCAGAGCCATCTGTTGTGATGTTCTAGTGTATATGACATCATTGGGTGATGTCAGACAGGCACTGGTGTGCCATTGGGCAGTGTTGTGGGAATGTAAGTAGCTTGACGACCACTTTAACATTTTACACATGGGTCTTGCGTCACAGAACATTCTTGATCGTCTGTTCTGCATATTATATTTCTATGATTTTCAGCCTTGTATAATAGACCAGTGAACCGTTTCGGCTCTATTCAATACATTTCTATCTGTGTGGCTCTTCAGCGTCATTGTTATACCCCCTTTCTCAACTCGCTCTGGTTCTAATGGTTCTCCTGAAGCTATGGGAGAAACCACAGATTTGATTGTTGATCAAGTGACTGCATTTCTTTCAATCTGCAAATCTATATATATATATGAATGTGTAAATATGTGATCGCCTTCAACTACGTCTGTGTGGCTCATGGCTAACTGGAGTGCCTCGTTCGTTGGTGTTAAGGTGGGATGGGGGTTTTCCCTGGGGGTATCATTCACTAGCAGCAACATTCCAGAACATTGAATCCAAATGGAATGTATAGAACAGTTTTTTTTGTGTGTTCCGCATAATAACACAATGGAATGTATAGAGTTGATATGATTGATGCTCTGCATATGGAACAGAGAGAACCATTCTAGTGCCATACGTTCCACGTCAGACGGGATGGTTCCAGCCTACTGAACCTACACCTGGGTGTCCATCTACCCTGCTGGACTGGCTGGTGTCCATGGAGACCACAGAACACTAAGAGGGGAGAGGACACATTTAGCTGGTTGTTTCCCCCAGACTGAGTTCCTTTAGTACCGTAGACAACATTATTATTCTCAGTGCAGAGTAAGATGTAGATATTTTCTCAGTAGATTAAAGCACTAGGGGTAAAAGCGTTTCTTGGTTCCTTTGATTATTTTCATGCCAATCCAACACTACAAATGGTCAGTCTCAGAAAAATGTAAATGAGTTGCCTTGTAACCAGATATAGTCCTAGAATGAGATGATCTAGAACTGATACAGGAAATGATGTGGGAGTGGAATCCAATGGGAAAGTGGGACTAAAGAGGGGCGGAGCATAATTAAATTAGCAAGATTTGTATAAGTGCAAAGACCTGATTTTGATTCTAGTTGCTATTTAAAAAATAAATAAAATAAAAAGCAAATGTAACTATATATAGAAGATAAATATTTGTTAATTTGACTGGTTTTATGTATTGTTTTTATATTTTATGATTTGGGTTTATTCGTCTTGCAGGTATTGTGGGTGAATGCATATGCAATCAGGTTTATTTTTGAATTGAGAAACATTTATGGTTTATATATTTTAATTAAAGAGAAAACAAGCAAAACACAATGTAAAATCAATTTTGCATTCCAAATGATCCCCTATTCCCAATATAGTACACTACTAAATGGCCTGATATGGCTCTGGGTGAAAGTAGTTAACTATATAGGGGACAGGGGGACATTTAGGAGACAGTCCAACTCTCAATTTCTGTCAACAGTTTATTATTGGAACGCTGATCTAAAATGTGATTCTGGATGAAAACCTTAATCTCTTCTTCTATGCCTTGGCTCTTAATGTTGCACATTTCTCTCATGAATGGAATATGTAACAAGCAATACTGTTTATAATAAAATAAAAAGTGCTTTTTTTCAATACTGGCCTTGACTTTTTTCTCTAGCTCTGTGTGTGATTTGAGAAATGCATGTGTTGCAGTAAATGTTAGTAGTTCTCACTGTACAGTTGTACTCTTCATAAACACAAACATCAATCATAAGGTGTCATGCAGTGTTGAGACGCTGAAATCAATGGGTGAAGTAACGCACGCCTCTGATTGGCTAAAGTCAACAGAATACTTTTCAACATTGAACTGAAGATTTCAACAGGTTTGCTCTTGATCAGATCAAATGGCTCTTCCGCTGAGTGCGGTACGACAGACGTTGATTATCAACGACGAGCCGAAATGACCCCATGATTCGGATGTGCAGGCTTGGCTTTTCCCACGTTAACTACGCATGAACAAGCACGATCGCCCCTCGCGATTTTGACGTTGAGAACTCCTTTCTGAAGTGTGACGTCAGTCCGTGAATTTGACCACGTTGTGGGAATATGTCAACATGAACTATTTGAAACAAATTGGTTGGCGATATTCAGATTTTCGAGAAAGCAAGTCACTAGAAAAGAAAAAGCCCTGACTGGCATCGAAAAGGTAAGCATGTGCATTAGCTAGCCGTCCAGCTAACACATTTAGCTAACGTCACCAGACTTTAGTTTCTAGTTCCCCGGCACGAGTGTGCTGAAAAGTATACATATTAAACTCATTACTGAATGTGCAGAACGAGATGAATGCAAATGCACATTAACATTTGTGTTTTTGATTGTAGGCCTATTGTCAGTGTGTCTTTTAAGTGGAGGTCGCCCACAACACGCTTTGAGTTGCATGGCGTTCCAACGGAACAAGCTGTCTTCTCTAGCAAAAACACTGACTAACAAGTGATACGAATAGCTGAACTAATTTTATTCTAGTCATGAAACGAATGTGTTAACTAATACATGACAAAAGAGTCCCAAATGTAAAGTACTAGCCACTCACCCCGGTGGTGTGTATTTATGGAGGCCAAGGGAAGCCAGGATTACCCAAGAAAAAAAATAACATTCTCGTATTTCTTTCTGTGTTTCATAATTTTCCTTCAATTCGCAAGAGGTTGAATGGATATCACAGGAGAAAGCATCCGAGCGAGCGAAACAGCGCCCCTCTGTCTCTCTACGTGCAGGCCATCTATCTGATCCTGTCTGGTCCAAACAAGTATGACATTGTTGCTGCCCGTAGCATCTCACAACCAACTTCACACCTTGTCTTTTCAGCCCAGTCTTCTCCAAGCACGACATTTTGAGACAATGAATGAAAATCCGGTTTTACCATTGTTTCACTTCGTCAAATGCTGTATGCCGTCAGATCAATCTGCAGTTATTTAAATCTCTTCCCCATTTTCCCCTACATCCCTTTCTATCCTCTAAACATCCCTTTCTATCCTCCCCCTTCTCCCCTAATCCCTTTCTATCCCTAAACCCCACAACTCTATCCCTCTCTCCGTGCTACCCACTGCCTCCCCCTTCTCCCCTACATCCCTTTCTATCCTCTAAACCCCACAACTCTATCCCTCTCTCCGTGCTACCCACTGCCTCCCCCTTCTCCCCTACATCCCTTTCTATCCTCTAAACCCCACAACTCTATCCCTCTCTCCCACTGCTCCCCCTTCTCCCCTACATCCCTTTCTATCCTCTAAACCCCACACTCTATCCCTCTCTCCGTGCTACCCCTCCCCCTTCTCCCCTACATCCCTTTCTATCCTCTAAACCCCACAACTCTATCCCTCTCTCCGTGCTACCCACTGCCTCCCCCTTCTCCCCTACATCCCTTTCTATCCTCTAAACCCCACAACTCTATCCCTCTCTCCGTGCTACCCACTGCCTCCCCCCTTCTCCCTAATCCCTTTCTATCCTCTAAACCCACAACTCTATCCCTCTCTCCGTGCTACCCACTGCCTCCCCCTTCTCCCCTACATCCCTTTCTATCCTCTAAACCCCACAACTCTATCCCTCTGTGCTACCCACTGCCTCCCCCTTCTCCCCTACATCCCTTTCTATCCTCTAAACCCCACAACTCCCCCTCTTCCGTGCTACCCACTGCCTCCCCCTTCTCCCCTAATCCTCTAAACCCCACAACTCTATCCCTCTCTCCGTGCTACCCACTGCCTCCCCCCTTCTCCCCTACATCCCTTTCTATCCTCTAAACCCCACAACTCTATCCCTCTCTCCGTGCTACCCACTGCCTCCCCCTTCTCCCCTACATCCCTTTCTATCCTCTAAACCCCACAACTCTATCCCTCTCTCCGTGCTACCCACTGCCTCCCCCCTTCTCCCCTACATCCCTTTCTATCCTCTAAACCCCACAACTCTATCCCTCTCTCCGTGCTACCCACTGCCTCCCCCCTTCTCCCCACATCCATTTGTCCTCTGTCTCCTCTACCACTCTATCCCCCCTCTCCATTCTACCCAATACCCCCAACCCACCCCTCCCTCTCAGGGTGGAGGCCAAGAAGAGGAGGATGTGGAGGTACCGTCTGCCTGGCTTTGAGTTGAGGCTCCTGGAGGAACTACAGAGACAGAAGCACAACAGTCTCTACTGTGATACCCTGTTACAGACTGATGGTGAGGGAGTGATGGAGAGACTGCAGTCTACTGTGATAACCTGTTACAGACTGATGGTGAGGGATGAGGGGAGTGATGGAGAGACTGCAGTCTACTGTGATACCCTGTTACAGACTGATGGTGAGGGATGAGGGGAGTGATGGAGAGACTGCAGTCTACTGTGATACCCTGTTACAGACTGATGGTGAGGGATGAGGGGAGTGATGGAGAGACTGCAGTCTACTGTGATACCCTGTTACAGACTGATGGTTAGGGAGGAGGGGAGTGATGGAGAGACTGCAGTCTACTGTGATACCCTGTTACAGACTGATGGTGAGGGATGAGGGGAGTGATGGAGAGACTGCAGTCTACTGTGATAACCTGTTATAGACTGATGGTGAGGGAGGAGGGGAGTGATGGAGAGACTGCAGTCTACTGTGATACCCTGTTACAGACTGATAGTGAGGGAGGAGGGGAGTGATGGTGAGACTGCAGTCTACTGTGATACCCTGTTACAGACTGATGGTGAGGGATGAGGGGAGTGATGGAGAGACTGCAGTCTACTGTGATAACTTGTTATAGACTGATGGTCAAATCAAATCAAAATCAAATCAAATTTATTTATATAGCCCTTCGTACATCAGCTGATATCTCAAAGTGCTGTACAGAAACCCAGCCTAAAACCCCAAACAGCAAACAATGCAGGTGTAAAAGCACGGTGGCTAGGAAAAACTCCATAGAAAGGCCAAAACCTAGGAAGAAACCTAGAGAGGAACCGGGCTATGTGGGGTGGCCAGTCCTCTTCTGGCTGTGCCGGGTAGAGATTATAACAGAACATGACCAAGATGTTCAAATGTTCATAAATGACCAGCATGGTCGAATAATAATAAGGCAGAACAGTTTAAACTGGAGCAGCAGCACAGTCAGGTGGACTGGGGACAGCAAGGAGCCATCATGTCAGGTAGTCCTGGGGCACGGTCCTAGGGCTCAGGTCCTCCGAGAGAGAGAAAGAAAGAGAGAATTAGAGAGAGCATATGTGGGGTGGCCAGTCCTCTTCTGGCTGTGCCGGGTGGAGATTATAACAGAACGTGGCCAAGATGTTCAAATGTTCATAAATGACCAGCATGGTTGAATAATAGTAAGGCAGAACAGTTGAAACTGGAGCAGCAGCATGGCCAGGTGGACTGGGGACAGCAAGGAGTCATCATGTCAGGTAGTCCTGGGACATGGTCCTAGGGCCCAGGCCAGTTGAAACTGGAGCAGCAGCATGGCCAGGTGGACTGGGGACAGCAAGGAGTCATCATGTCAGGTAGTCCTGGGGCATGGTCCTAGGGCTCAGGTCCTCCGAGAGAGAGAAAGAAAGAGAGGAGAGAATTAGAGAACGCACACTTAGATTCACACAGGACACCGAATAGGACAGGAGAAGTGAGAGTGATAACAAACTGACCCTAGAGACTGCAGTAAACCTGTGATATAACAAGACTGATGGCCCCCGAGGAGGGGATATGGAGAGACTGCAGTCTATAAATACCCTGTTACAGACTGATGGTGAGGGATGAGGGGAGTGATGGAGAGACTGCAGTCTACTGTGATACCCTGTTACAGACTGATGGTGAGGGAGGAGGGGACTGATGGTGAGACTGCAGTCTACTGTGATACCCTGTTACAGACTGATGGTGAGGGATGAGGGGAGTGATGGAGAGACTGCAGTCTACTGTGATACCCTGTTACAGACTGATGGTGAGGGAGGAGGGGAGTGATGGAGAGACTGCAGTCTACTGTGATACCCTGTTACAGACTGATGGTGAGGGATGAGGGGAGTGATGGAGAGACTGCAGTCTACTGTGATACCCTGTTACAGACTGATGGTGAGGGAGGAGGGGAGTGATGGAGAGACTGCAGTCTACTGTGATACCCTGTTACAGACTGATTTTGAGGGATGAGGGGAGTGATGGAGAGACTGCAGTCTACTGTGATAACCTGTTATAGACTGATGGGGAGTGATGGAGAGACTGCAGTCTACTGTGATACCCTGTTACAGACTGATGGTGAGGGAGTGATGGAGAGACTGCAGTCTACTGTGATAACCTGTTACAGACTGATGGTGAGGGAGTGATGGAGAGACTGCAGTCTACTGTGATAACCTGTTATAGACTGATGGTGAGGGATGAGGGGAGTGATGGAGAGACTGCAGTCTACTGTGATACCCTGTTACAGACTGAGGGTGAGGAGGAGGAGGGGGGGTGGAATCAATCAGAGCATATGAGCAGAGATGAGAGGTTGGAAATCTGCATCTCTATGTGCTAGCGCTCCATGTTACAGTCTGATGGCTCAGGCTCCATGAGCTCATCTCTCATGTTGCTCAGCGCTCCATGTCCTTTCCTACTGCTCATCTCTCATGTTGCTCAGCGCTCCATGTCTTTTCCTACTGCTCATCTCTCATGTTGCTCAGCAGTCCTTTCCTACTGATCTCTCATGTTGCTCAGCGCTCCATGTCCTTTCCTACTGCTCATCTCTCATGTTGCTCAGTGCTCCATGTCCTTTCCTACTGCTCATCTCTCATGTTGCTCAGTGCTCCATGTCCTTTCCTACTGCTCATCTCTCATGTTGCTCAGCGCTCCAGTGCTCCATGTCCTTTCCTACTGCTCATCTCTCATGTTGCTCAGCGCTCCATGTCCTTTCCTACTGCTCATCTCTCATGTTGCTCAGTGCTCCATGTCCTTTCCTACTGCTCATCTCTCATGTTGCTCAGCGCTCCATGTCCTTTCCTACTGCTCATCTCTCATGTTGCTCAGCGCTCCATGTCCTTTCCTACTGCTCATCTCTCATGTTGCTCAGCGCTCCATGTCCTTTCCTACTGCTCATCTCTCATGTTGCTCAGTGCTCCATGTCCTTTCCTACTGCTCATCTCTCATGTTGCTCAGCGCTCCATGTCCTTTCCTACTGCTCATCTCTCATGTTGCTCAGCGCTCCATGTCCTTTCCTACTGCTCATCTCTCATGTTGCTCAGCGCTCCATGTCCTTTCCTACTGCTCATCTCTCATGTTGCTCAGTGCTCCATGTCCTTTCCTACTGCTCATCTCTCATGTTGCTCAGCGCTCCATGTCCTTTCCTACTGCTCATCTCTCATGTTGCTCAGCGCTCCATGTCCTTTCCTACTGCTCATCTCTCATGTTGCTCAGTGCTCCATGTCCTTTCCTACTGCTCATCTCTCATGTTGCTCAGCGCTCCATGTCCTTTCCTACTGCTCATCTCTCATGTTGCTCAGCGCTCCATGTCCTTTCCTACTGCTCATCTCTCATGTTGCTCAGCACTCCAGTGCTCCATGTCCTTTCCTACTGCTCATCTCTCATGTTGCTCAGCGCTCCATGTCCTTTCCTACTGCTCATCTCTCATGTTGCTCAGCGCTCCATGTCCTTTCCTACTGCTCATCTCTCATGTTGCTCAGTGCTCCATGTCCTTTCCTACTGCTCATCTCTCATGTTGCTCAGTGCTCCATGTCCTTTCCTACTGCTCATCTCTCATGTTGCTCAGCACTCCAGTGCTCCATCCAACTCTCTCATCTTGCTCATTGCTCCATGTCCTTTCTACTGCTCATCTCTCCTGTGCTCCATGTCCTTTCCTACTGCTCATCTCTCATGTTGCTCAGCGCTCTATTGGTTTTAAACCATGTCCATCTATTGTTGTTGCTACCCATGTCCTTTCCTACTGCTCATCTATTGGTTTTAACCAACATCCATGCTCCATGTTGTTCCTGTGAACACTACCTCTCACAGGACCTAAAACAAACTGCTGGTTTTAAAATCAACATCCATCTATTGTTGTGACTACCTGGACCTACCTATTGGTTTTAAACAACATCCATCTATTGTTGTGACTACCTGGACCTACCTATTGGTTTTAACCAACATCCATCTATTGTTGTGACTACCTGGACCTACCTATTGGTTTTAACCAACATCCATCTATTGTTGTGACTACCTGGACCTACCTATTGGTTTTAACCAACATCCATCTATTGCTGTGACTACCTGGACCTACCTATTGGTTTTAACCAACATCCATCTATTGTTGTGACTACCTGGACCTACCTATTGGTTTTAACCAACATCCATCTATTGTTGTGACTACCTGGACCTACCTATTGGTTTTAACCAACATCCATCTATTGTTGTGACTACCTGGACCTACCTATTGGTTTTAACCAACATCCATCTATTGCTGTGACTACCTGGACCTACCTATTGGTTTTAACCAACATCCATCTATTGTTGTGACTACCTGGACCTAAATATTGGTTTTAATAAACATTTCTATTAGGACTACCTGCACCTATTGGTTTTTACAATTGAAACCAAACTCAAATGGATTTAAATGAAAAGTATTTTTTTTCTAATAGGCTGCATGTCATATACACACTCTAAATAGGATGATTACATTTCTAATAGGCTACATGTCATATACACACTCTAAATAGGATGATTACATTTCTAATAGGCTACATGTCATATACACACTCTAAATAGGATGATTACATTTCTAATAGGCTACATGCTACAATATTTAGAGAACTTCATGACAGTAGCTAAAGCAAGGGGCTTATAGCAGCACACCAGTAGACTACAGATGCATGCTGGGCCGGGCACGCCCTGAGCTGGTGAAGTGAGCACTACTGGAGAGAAAGTGGAGCGGGCGAGAAGGCCGACCCTCCAGCCTTTCTACTGTAATCTCGCTCCACCTTCCAGTCACATTGGGCCCCTCGCTCCACCTTCCAGTCACATTGGGCCCCTCGCTCCACCTTCCAGTCACATTGGGCCCCTCGCTCCACCTTCCAGTCACATTGGGCCCCTCGCTCCACCTTCCAGTCACATTGGGCCCCTCGCTCCACCTTCCAGTCACATTGGGCCCTCGCTCCACCTTCCAGTCACATTGGGCCCCTCGCTCCACCTTCCAGTCACATTGGGCCCCTCGCCCACCTTCCAGTCACATTGGGCCCCTCCTCCACCTTCCAGTCACATTGGGCCCCTCGCTCCACCTTCCAGTCACATTGGGCCCCTCGCTCCACCTTCCAGTCACATTGGGCCCCTCGCTCCACCTTCCAGTCACATTGGGCCCCTCGCTCCACCTTCCAGTCACATTGGGCCCCTCGCTCCACCTTCCAGTCACATTGGGCCCCTCGCTCCACCTTCCAGTCACATTGGGCCCCTCGCTCCACCTTCCAGTCACATTGGGCCCCTCGCTCCACCTTCCAGTCACATTGGGCCCCTCGCTCCACCTTCCAGTCACATTGGGCCCCTCGCTCCACCTTCCAGTCACATTGGGCCCCCGCTCCACCACATTCCAGTCACCTTCCAGTCACATTGGGCCCCTCGCTCCACCTTCCAGTCACATTGGGCCCCCGCTCCACCTTCCAGTCACATTGGGCCCCTCGCTCCACCTTCCAGTCACATTGGGCCCCTCGCTCCACCTTCCAGTCACATTGGGCCCCTCGCTCCACCTTCCAGTCACATTGGGCCCCTCGCTCCACCTTCCAGTCACATTGGGCCCCCGCTCCACCTTCCAGTCACATTGGGCCCCTCACCTTCCAGTCACATGGGCCCTCGCTCCACCTTCCAGTCACATTGGGCCCCTCGCTCCACCTTCCAGTCACATTGGGCCCCTCGCTCCACCTTCCAGTCACATTGGGCCCCTCGCTCCACCTTCCAGTCACATTGGGCCCTCGCTCCACCTTCCAGTCACATTGGGCCCCTCGCTCCACCTTCCAGTCACATTGGGCCCCTCGCTCCACCTTCCAGTCACATTGGGCCCCTCGCTCCACCTTCCAGTCACATTGGGCCCCTCGCTCCACCTTCCAGTCACATTGGGCCCCTCGCTCCACCTTCCAGTCACATTGGGCCCCTCGCTCCACCTTCCAGTCACATTGGGCCCCTCGCTCCACCTTCCAGTCACATTGGGCCCCTCGCTCCACCTTCCAGTCACATTGGGCCCCTCGCTCCACCTTCCAGTCACATTGGGCCCCCCGCTCCACCTTCCAGTCACATTGGGCCCCCCGCTCCACCTTCCAGTCACATTGGGCCCCTCGCTCCACCTTCCAGTCACATTGGGCCCCTTTCCAGTCACATTGGGCCCCCCGCTCCACCTTCCCGTCACATTGGGCCCCCGCTCCACCTTCCAGTCACATTGGGCCCCTCGCTCCACCTTCCAGTCACATTGGGCCCCCGCTCCACCTTCCAGTCACATTGGGCCCCTCGCTCCACCTTCCAGTCACATTGGGCCCCTCGCTCCACCTTCCAGTCACATTGGGCCCCTCGCTCCACCTTCCAGTCACATTGGGCCCCCGCTCCACCTTCCAGTCACATTGGGCCCTCCACCTTCCAGTCACATTGGGCCACCTTCCAGTCACATTGGGCCCCCTCGCTCCACCTTCCAGTCACATTGGGCCCCCTCCACCTTCCAGTCACATTGGGCCCTCTCCACCTTCCAGTCACATTGGGCCCCTCGCTCCACCTTCCAGTCACATTGGGCACCTTCCAGTCACATTGGGCCCCTCGCTCCACCTTCCAGTCACATTGGGCCCCTCGCTCCACCTTCCAGTCACATTGGGCCCCTCGCTCCACCTTCCAGTCACATTGGGCCCCTCGCTCCACCTTCCAGTCACATTGGGCCCCTCGCTCCACCTTCCAGTCACATTGGGCCCCTCGCTCCACCTTCCAGTCACATTGGGCCCGCTCCTCTCACATACTCTGGAATGAATGGAACGGTGTCAGACACATGGAAACCACATTGAAGTCCATTCCAGACATTAAAATTAGCCTGTCCTCCTATAGCTCCTTCCACCAGCCTCCACTGGTCTCTACTGTGATACCCTGCTATAGACTGATGGTGAGAGGGGGAGGGTGGGAGGAGAGAGGGGGAGGGAGGGAGGGACAGTAATGAAATGATGTAAAGTAACCAAATGATTGATGTAAGTTAGGAGACCTAATGAGGTTTAGATTGAGGATAGTAAATAAATGGATCAATCAAATCCAACTGCCATTCTTCCTCTCCTTCCACATGCCCTTATTTCACACCTAAACCCCAGTAGGCCTTCATCACATTTCCTAACCTGCATTATCAATGTAGCTAATGATGTCACATTTCTCTCTTCCCACAGGATTGTCAGTCCCGGCCCACAGCTGCATCCTGGCTGCCCTGAGCCCCTACCTGTCCAATGCCCTGTCCAACCAGTCATCCCCCCTCCCGGCTGGGCAGAGATGGCCACTCAAGCTCCAGGCTGTGAAGGCCCAGACCCTGCTGAAGCTGGTGGATCTCCTGTACTCCGGAGAGCTGGAGGGAGAGGGCACCATGGAACAAGAAGAGGTTATGGCCGCTGCCTGTAAGCTGGGCATAGGCCGCTTGGTGGAGGGGTGGAAGGACCGGGGGAGGGAGGGAGAGGGGGAGGAGGAGAGGAGGTGCAGTCTCAGAGACGTGGGGGTGCAGACGGAGGGAGGAGAGACACAGGTGGGGGCGTTGGTGGAGATGGGGACACAGACTGTGGACTGTAATGGAGGTATTTACATGACTTTCCTCAGTCCTCTCCCTGATGCTCTCCCTACACCCCTCCTACTAGTCCAGAGCAGCAGTGAAGGCCAGCAGCACACAACTCACACGGCACCCCCTTCCCTGAGTCCCCAGATTATGACCCCCACTTCACACCCCAGTTCCACCCCACCCAGCGTCAAAGCACCGGTCAACTGTGGAACAGCTCCCTTTAGAACCCACCCTCGGACCTCTGAACCGGAGGTCACAAACCTCTCATCGTCCTCTGTTGTCCTGAGCGGTGACATGGTCACCCAGAGTGACGATTCAGACCACCCCACGACACCCCGGGAGGAGAGTGCCGTCCCAGAATGCTCTGTGGCAGAGAACGGCGTAACGGAGAGGAGGATGGAGAAGAGGAGCAGCAGCTGACATCACACACTGGGAGAGCAGAGGAAGGAGGAACAGGGGAGTGTCTGGAGAGGAGAGGTATGAGGGGATGACAGTTATTTTACACATCCTTTGGGGTTTCTAGTTATTTTCTGAATCTCATGTTGTTTATTTGTGTCTGTGTCATGTACTGTAAAGTGTGTTGCCGTGTATAACTGCACTGTAAATAAGATGTGATGTGATTGTGAGGTGTGGTTGGGAGGAAGTGGCTGAGCGGACAGAGGCTGGAGAACACTCAGATCTCCATCAAGGTCAAGCTGAGGAGGAGGACCAGGGGACAGGTAGGTGGGGTGTCCAAAATGGCACCCGGTTCCCTGAATAGTGCCCTAGTTTTGACCTGGGCCCTGGTGAAAAGTAGTGCACTGTGTAGTGAATAGGGTGCTATTTTGGATGCTGAGTTTTTCTTTGCTAATGTGTGCCTCTGCTTGCTGTCTGGAGTCCAGGCTGGGTTAATGTAAAACCCCTTATTCTCACTCTTTTGATCTAAAAACTGCTTTATCAATACATTTGATTGATTGTTTAACAGCTGTGGGAGCTGGTCAGTGGGCAGGAGACGGACGGAAGCATCTCACCTGGTCAGGGGCAGGAAAGGGACGGAACCATCTCACCTGGTCAGGGGCAGGAGAGGGACGGAACCATCTCACCTGGTCAGGGGCAGGAGAGGGACGGAACCATCTCACCTGGTCAGGGGCAGGAGAGGGACGGAACCATCTCACCTGGTCAGGGGCAGGAGAGGGACGGAACCATCTCACCTGGTCAGAGGCAGGAGAGGGACGGAACCATCTCACCTGGTCAGGGGCAGGAAAGGGACGGAACCATCTCACCTGGTCAGAGGCAGGAGAGGGACGGAACCATCTCACCTGGTCAGAGGCAGCAGAGGGACGGAACCATCTCACCTGGTCGGAGGCAGTTGGTCCTCGCTGCTCTGAAGAAGGTGAGTGACACAGTAACTATGAAACTGTTCTAACTGATTGTTGTCAGTCAGCAAAAAGATTAATTTGAGGGCTACATTTTCACTGCAGAATATTTTTGCCCATGAGTTTTGATACAGTGACTAGCCGTTACCATGTTAGGAAGCCATTGAGGGGTTTCTGAATACCCTGTCCATTATTCAAGTTAATCTGAGCTGTCAAAACAGCAGCACAACAGTTCAAATATATATTTCCTAAACATTACTTTTGAAACCCTGTTCAGGTGAAACCCTGCTGAAGACAGAATAGGTGTGTAAACGTTAGTATATAAATGTAATGGAGCCATGTGGTTTATCTTCTCTAAGTGTTCTAAAATGTCTCCTTTTATTCTGTCACGGCAGGAAACGCATGATCGCATGAGGACAAGACAACTACCACGCCAGCCTCTCCCCCCGCCCCAGTCCCCAGCCCTCCCCCGGTGCTCTCCCCTCGACACAGCTTTCCTCACCCCTCCACCCCGATCCCGCCCCACCTCCAAAACCACCACCGCCCAGTCAGCCTCCCTCAAACACTGCAGCTCCACCCATCATCCGACTCCACACCCAACACATGAACCACAGCTCGCCTTGCCCCAGCCTCCGGTACCTTCATTTATTTGACGATAAATAAAATAAAAACAATTCAACCACACATTTGAAAATGATCCAGGTTAACACAGCAATGTTTAACAACATATATCCGTTGTGGTCCTCTTGTTTTGGCCGGCAGGTAGAGGATTCGGACGAGCAGATTGAGAAGATGCTGGAAGACATCATGATGGGGTTGAACA
Organism: Oncorhynchus keta; assembly: GCF_023373465.1. NCBI lineage: Eukaryota > Metazoa > Chordata > Actinopteri > Salmoniformes > Salmonidae > Oncorhynchus > Oncorhynchus keta. The sequence goes on along the minus strand of NW_026277856.1, from coordinate 31,557 downwards.
TACTGCCCCCTGTGGTTCTGGATAGGGACTGCGACAAACGCCACCATCTCCAAAGCCACGACAGACCGTCGGCCTGCTCCTGCTCGCATCATCCCGTCCACGCAAGGCACAGCGCCGTTGGCTCGGCTTCTCGTTGCGTGTGTTCCCATGGCTACGCGACAGGAAGTGATGATGCGTCGTCAACTGAAACAGGTATGTTTTGTAACATGTTATGTGATTGACCACCTTTCTCTACTGTTGTATCTACATCTGAGAAGACTTCATCTTTACATTTAGCAGATGCTCTTATCCAGAGCAATTAGGGTTAAGTGCCTTGCTAAAGGGCACATCAACAGATTTTCCATCTAGTCAGCTTGGGGATTTGAACCAGCAACCTTTCGGTTACTGGCCTAGCGCTCTTAACCCTAGGCAACCTGCTGCCTTGAATCTGACCCAGGCTCCTTGTTAACTTTGTTTTAAGGCTTTCTAGCGACTTAGGTCAGTGTTTCCCAAATCCAGTCCTCCAGTACCCCAGCAGCCCAAAGTACCCCAGCAGCCCAACTCTGGTCCTCAGTACCCCCAACAGCCCAACTCTGGTCCTCCAGTACCCCCAGCAGCCCAACTCTGGTCCTCCAGTACCCCAGCAGCCCAACTCTGGTCCTCCAGTACCCCAGCAGCCCAACTCTGGTCCTCCAGTACCCCAACAGCCCAACTCTGGTCCTCCAGTACCCCCAGCAGCCCAACTCTGGTCCTCCAGTACCCCCAACAGCACACATTTGTGTTGAAGCCCCAGACAAAAACACCTGATTCAACTTGTCACGGGCTTGATGTTTAGTTGACAAGTAGAAGTAGGTTTGCTGTTGGGGGTACTGTGGGACCAGAGTTGGGCTGTTGGGGGTACTGTGGGACCAGAGTTGGGCTGTTGGGGGTACTGGAGGACCAGAGTTGGGCTGTTGGGGGTACTGGAGGACCAGAGTTGGGCTGTTGGGGGTACTGGAGGACCAGAGTTGGGCTGTTGGGGGTACTGGAGGACCAGAGTTGGGGTACTGGAGGACCAGAGTTGGGCTGTTGGGGGTACGGGAGGACCAGAGTTGGGCTGTTGGGGGTACTGGAGGACCAGAGTTGGGCTGTTGGGGGTACTGGAGGACCAGAGTTGGGCTGTTGGGGGTACTGGAGGACCAGAGTTGGGCTGTTGTGGGTAATGGAGGACCAGAGTTGGGCTGTTGTGGGTACTGGAGGACCAGAGTTGGACTGTTGGGGGTACTGGAGGACCAGAGTTGGGCTGTTGGGGGTACTGGAGGACCAGAGTTGGGCTGTTGGGGGTACTGGAGGACCAGAGTTGGGCTGTTGGGGTACTGGAGGACCAGAGTTGGGCTGTTGGGGGTACTGGAGGACCAGAGTTGGGCTGTTGGGGCTACTGGAGGACCAGAGTTGGGCTGTTGGGGCTACTGGAGGACCAGAGTTGGGCTGTTGGGGGTACTGGAGGACCAGAGTTGGGCTGTTGGGGGTACTGGAGGACCAGAGTTGGGCTGTTGGGGGTACTGGAGGACCAGAGTTGGGCTGTTGGGGGTACTGGAGGACCAGAGTTGGGCTGTTGGGGGTACTGGAGGACCAGAGTTGGGCTGTTGGGGGTACTGGAGGACCAGAGTTGGGCTGTTGGGGGTACTGGAGGACCAGAGTTGAGAAACACTGACTTAGTCTATGTATGATAAGTCATGTACCTTTTAAATGCTTGCCCTTCCTCAATCACTCACAGCATTGCTTGCACTTATCTTACGTGTCATCCATTACAATAGATTGATATTAGCACCCACACTTAGCTACCACCAGGCTGACCTCTATCTCTGTCTTTCTCTCTCAAGCCTTCCACTCCATCACCTCCTCCCATTTCGTCACCACGACAACCTCCTGCACAGTCACCCCTGACCTTTACCTGGACCCACAACTTCTGACCCTCACCAATGTTCCACCTATCACCCCTCCACTCCCCTCTCTCATCCTCACCCCCACTTCTCCTGTAATGATTACTCCTCTGACTGGGCCTCCTATTGTTCAGGTGTCCAGTGCTCCTCTGAGAACGCCAAGAACCACCAGGAACTCCTGATCCGGTTCCAGAACTCTCAAAACCAGGAACTCCAGAACCGGAACTCCAAGAGCCTGGTGTTTGGATGTGGTGGCAACAGCAGCATCATGCCAGTCCACTCAGGCTCTTCACCAAGGCCTCCCCACCAGTCCCTTCCTCAGAGCCAGGCCTCTCTACTTTACGCAGGGGAAGAGGACCGAGATCCAGGGTTCTGGAAGGGTTCTGCCCAGACGGGCGTTCCGTCGACATACAGAGACCATGTTTGTAATCTGTCTTCTGCGGATTGTCCAATGGAGACACTACTCCAAGTCATGTGAATGGAGACACTACTCCAAGTCATGTGAATGGAGACACTACTCCAAGTCAAGTGAATGGAGGGACCATCCCAAGTCATATGAATAGAGAGGCCATTCCAAGTCAGAGTCCGAGTCAGGCCACTACGAATCAGGAAGTTCCACAAGAAGAGGAACCTTCGGTCACCCCCGGTTTCCTACCCCCCTCTGAAACTGATGCTTCTGAACCACAACATCCAGCATGCCCACCAGATGGACTACATTTCCCAGAACTCCTTTCACTGCTGTCTCCAGGAAGTGAAACCCAGCCTTCCCAATCTCCTCCTCCACATTGGGAAGAGCTACGCCTGCCAAAATGTCTCTCACCTTTAAATTCACCGGAACCCTTACCCCCACCATCTCCGGCGAAACCCTTCCTTAAATCCCCATTCCGGCATCCTGTAACTCCATTCCATAGAATCCCTCAGCTGTCAAAGCTACCACCTTGGCTCTGCTGCACTCCGAGAAGACTACAGTTTCCACTGAGCTCCATGATCCACTCTCCACGCTCCCCAGGAAATCTGTGTGAATCTAAAAAATGCCTTGGGCTGCCGTGGGAATCCAACAACATCTCCGAGCAGATGGCTGATGGTCAATACAAGGCTAGCATTAGCAACAACTCCGAGCAGATGACTGATGGTCAATACAAGGCTAGCATTAGCAACAACTCCGAGCAGATGACTGATGGTCAATACAAGAGCATTAGCAACAACTCCGAGCAGATGACTGATGGTCAATACAAGGCTAGCATTAGCAACAACTCCGAGCAGATGGCTGATGGTCAATACAAGGCTAGCATTAGCAACAACTCCGAGCAGATGGCTGATGGTCAATACAAGGCTAGCATTAGCAACAACTCCGAGCAGATGACTGATGGTCAATACAAGGCTAGCATTAGCAACAACTCCGAGCAGATGACTGATGGTCAATACAAGGCTAGCATTAGCAACAACTCCGAGCAGATGACTGATGGTCAATACAAGGCTAGCATTAGCAACAACGCAAGGCTGACCGGAAAAGAGGACGAGGACGAGAGGAAAAGGAAGAAGGTCGCAACCACCACTACGGGGCGAAGGCTTGAGAAAGCAAAGGCGAAGATAAGAGAGGGAGATGAAACCTGGAAGCCCCACAGTAACAGGAAGAGAATCCGTGTGAGGAGAAAGGAGGGTTTGGAGCCGGAGCAGGGGCAAAGGACTGAGACACCAAAAGCAAAGACAGAGAGGAGACAGGAGGATGAAACCTGGAGTCAACACAGGAAGAGAATCCGTGTGAGGAGAAAGGAGGGTTTGGAGCCGGAGCAGGGGCGAAGGACTGAGACACCAAAAGCAAAGACAGAGAGGAGACAGGAGGATGAAACCTGGAGTCAACACAGGAAGAGAATCCGTGTGAGGAGAACAGAGGGTTTGATATCGGAGCAGGAACAATCAGAGGACAGTGAGACCCCAGAGCCTCCTCGGAAAAAGAGGAAACGCAACGTCTCTACAAAGATAGAAGATAGTCCTTTAGTGAGGACTGAAAGGGTGAAACTCAATGACAGAACGAAGACTGAGAACGGACAAGTGAAAATAAGCCTCTGTTCTGTCAGTCTGTCAACCAACAATGTCTTAGCGAGAGAAAGATTAGGACGGTACCTTTCCAACACCTCCACAAAGTCTTTGTCCAGCCTTGGGGAGGAAGCCAACCCACCTCCAGAAGGAAGGGAAACGGGGAACCCAGTAAGGGTGCTCCGAGCCAGGGATCGAGATGTGAAACGCCCTCCTAACGTTTGGTCTGCAACCGGGAGCTGCTCCCCAGTAAAACTTCACCAAGAAGACAAGCAGTCCAACATGTCTTCTGAAACTCCCAGTCCCTCCTTCTCCGGGTTTCAAGCTCTGGCCAAAGCAGTTGGACTGCTCCAAATCCCACCAACACCACCCCGAAACGGAAACGTGGTAGACCCCCTGTAAGAAACCATCAGGAAAAAACTGGTTTCCCAGGCTGGTGGTTTATTCCCCACCAGTGCCATGACAACGGGCATCCATGACGCGGAAGCTGTAGAGCACAAAAAGGAAAGAGGAGAAGGAGAACCGCAGGGAAAGGAAAGAGCAGAACCGCGGGGAAAGGAAAGAGGAGGAGAAGGAGAACCGCAGGGAAAGGAAAGAGGAGGAGGAAAGAACTGCAGGGAAAAGAAAGGAGGAGAACCGCAGAGAAAGAAAAGGAGGAGAACTGCAGAGAAAGAAAGAGAGGAGGGGAGAAACCGCAGGGAAAGAAAAGAGAAGGAGAACCTGCAGGGAAAGAACGAAAAGAGAAGGAGAACCTCAGAGAAAGAAAAAAGAGAAGAGAACCGCAGAGAAAGAAAAATGGAAGAGAACCGCAGGGAAAGGAGAAAGGAGGAGGAGAACCTCAGGGAAAGGAGAAAGGAGGAGGAGAACCACAGGGAAAGGAGAAAGGAGGAGGAGAACCTCAGGGAAAGGAGAAAGGAGGAGGAGAACCTCAGGGAAAGGAGAAAGGAGGAGGAGAACCTCATGGAAAGGAGAAAGGAGGAGGAGAACCTCAGGGAAAGGAGAAAGGAGGAGGAGAACCTCAGGGAAAGGAGAAAGGAGGAGGAGAACCTCAGGGAAAGGAGAAAGGAGGAGGAGAACCACAGGGAAAGGAGAAAGGAGGAGGAGAACCACAGGGAAAGGAGAAAGGAGGAGACCCACAGGTAAAGGAGAACAGAGGAGGGGAACCACAGGGAAAGGATGACAAGCGAAAGTGCAGGAAAAGGGTGAGGCTCAGGGAGGGACATGGCAAAGGAGAGAGAGCAGAGTTGTTCCAGAGACTACCCGTGTTGTCTAAGTCTAAAACAGTTGCTCAAAAGCCTAGCTCGCAGACAACTTCCCCCAGTACCCATGAAGAGCAGGTTCCTTCCAACTGTTCAGGGATTGGAACCGGAACCATTCTGCAACCCCAGCCGTCTGGTCAGCCACAGAACTCCAGTCCAAAACGATCTGGAGAGACTGAATCAGACAGAGACCCATTGAGACGTCCGCTTGACAGCAGGGTCCCCTCCAAGGGTCGGGCACCCACTGTGTGTCTCAAGAAGTTCCAAGAACTCCTGAAGCACAGGCACCAAAACACGAGGAAGTCCACCAAAAGCAAGCAGACAAAAGAAAGTGAAACTGAAGGACAGAAACAAAGTGAAAGAAAATTATTGAAACCCAACGAAAGTGACAACGGTCAAAATGAATCAAGACTGATGAACAAAAACATAAGTTCTTCCCAGTCTCTAGAAAGAAAGTCGGCCATTAGACCAACCGTTGATAATGACCATCAGACCAACCGAACAGAGAGCGACCATCCAGAGGAAAAAGATGGAGGACACAACAGCAGCACTTGTGGACAGGAGACAGAGTATCAAGATCTCATCTACAAAGAGACTGAAAGAGAAAACGTTGAGGATAGAGGAGAACATTTTGAGAACACAGGAAACGTTTTAGACGGAAAACGTTGATGCGTCAGGAGACTTTTTCAAACTCCGAGAGGAGCTGGCTACCTTATCGATGACAAGGACAAAGGACATGGTGGATCCTCATCGGAGCGACAAAGGCAACAAGGAAGGAAGAGATCTGGTTTCCAAGGAGAACAGAGAGAGGGATACAGACTCGTCTACAGAGACAAACCAGAAGACCGAAAAGGGAAAAGGATCCGTGGTGGAGGCGTATAGAAGTGTCATCATCCAAGAGGTGGAGGAGAAAATGGAGGATGGCTATTTGGAGATGGAGATCTCCAGCGAGGAGTTGGATGTGGTTGATGAGGTCCAGCAGACGTTGGGCTACGCCGGGGCTGAGGAAGTGAGTGGGGAAGAGGAGGAGATAGATGTAGAGGAGATGGGTCCAACGATGTATCCTGATGCAGGTAAATCAATTTGAACCTGAATTATTTTTCAATTTTGAGGGACATTTTGAAGTGGATTTAACAGGTGACATCAATAAGGAATCATAGCTTTCACCTGGATTCACCTGGTCAGTCTGTCATGGAAAGAGCGGGTGTTCCTAATGTTTTGTACACTCAGTGTAGTAGTAGATCGCTACTGGCAGTTGCTTTTCATATTTTTATCTACTTTGAGCTTAAATACTCTCAATTACGTTACCTCTTTCAAATGTTTACGATGGGTTTCTTCATTCGTAGCTTGGCAAGAGGGTCCCGGTGCCAGAGAAGGGGACCAAGTGAGTTCCACCATGGCCAGCTTCAGAGGCATCACCCACATCCACCTCCCTCAGAAAATCAAAATGGAGACCGCTGCCCCCGAGATGGCCGACGTGAGTATTCCGACCCCTCTGGAGGCAGAGCCTTTCACGCTGACATCACGAAGGGTCACCACGGGGTCAACAGGAAGCTGGGAGCCAGAGGAGGAAGAGGACGTGGAGGTGGACGTTCTTGAGTGGTCGCCGGATGTGCGACCAAGAGTGTGGGGAGCGGGACTTGAGCAAGGCGTCACAGAACTGACCGAGGAAGACGAGATAGACGTGATGGGAGTGGAAACGGACTGAGTAAGTGGGATGGTGTACTCTCAGGGACGTGTTCATTTAGAATCCAGTAAAAAATTAAAAATAATACAATGTTGCCATTGGAGAACGCAAGTGTGTATTCTTCAACAGAAAGGCTAGCGTTGCATGTATGTTCTTCATTGGAAACGTTTGTTATTTGCAACAGATTCTAAACAGTGTGTTCTTGAGAAGAAAGGCTACCGTTCCTAAGCAACCTCCCCGCTCCTCCTCTCCACACTGTTAACTATCGGAGCAGCCCCAACCTTCCACACTGACTTGATGAGACTAACTCACTAAATGAGGGTCTCGCTATATAAAAGAAACAACCTTTGTTGATTGTGATGTTGTTTTTGTTGTACTGTTCTTCAGCAGAATGCCTTATGAGCCCTAGACTAGAGACTCGGCAAACGCAGATACTCTTCTGTTACATTTCAGGGCCTGTATTGACAGCTTCTCAGAGTACGAGTGCAGATCTAGGATCAGTTTTTCCTTTCAAGTCATAATGAGTAACAGGGCCTACTCTGAGACGCCGGTGAATACTGGACCCTGGTGTTCATGCTGGTTATTTTGATACCTTCAGAATCAGTCAGTGTCCAATCAGAAGCACTTAAATATGTTTACATCTGCCACTTTTGACAAGTTCTTTATTTGTAGCTTCATTGTTTGTATAACTTTGTACATTAGAAAGAAGGCCTGTCATTTAAATATAATAATTTTGTTGTATTAAAATGGCTTTCTTGACCACAGCTGTCCAATAGATTTGTTATCTCAAGCACGGTCATTTTTTATTTGCTTAAACCTAGCTATTGAAGTAAACATTTAACTTTGCCTACTATGCTCAATGTTTGTACTCGTGCTCAATGTTTGCTCACATTCCAATTACAATTTTCTAGCCTCCCAGTCAAGCAATCTGTGTTCTAACAAAAAGGAGTTTGTTTGATGTTCTGTTGGTGCCATAATGAGAATGGACTGTCACTTTCTGTCTAGGAGGCCTAGTCCCAATACTTTAACAATGCATCCTTACTTTCTACCTCCCTTGAAGAATTGCTCACTGAACATGGCAGGATAAGTAGGGTTCTTGTAAATAGTTTACAGCAATCTTTTCTTGTCAGATTTATTGTGTGAAAGTGAAGGATCAAGGATGCATTGGAAAAATATTAAAAACTCGATTGATTTGACAGCTGTTTGAATGGTTTGAATGCGCATCTTTATTGACAACGGAAGTGGTCCTTGAGAGGGAAGGAACAACACACGTGTATTCCTCAATCTGAAGGTTAAATAAGCCGGTGGTCGGGTGTGTTTGTTGGCCGCTGAGAGTGGTCGTTTGGACGGTTCTATTTTGGAGAGAGTACGGTCTGGAGCGGACACAACGCAGACATGGACCCAGAGAAAGCACAGCAACTGGCGGCGGAACTAGAAGTGGAAATGATGGCTGATATGTACAATCGGTAAGAACGGCTAACTAGCAATGGAATGTTAGCTAGCCAGTTAACGTCCTTTCTCCACTGAAATGCTAGAATGTGCTAATTACAGTGTAACACGCTGTATTTGCATGTAGCTAGCCAGCTAATTTTGACTGTCGTATTTAGCTTTTTGGTGGTGAGATAAAAGCATCATGTTAGATGGATTCTCAGGCTAGCTATTTAGCTTTATAGCGTTAGCTAGCTGTCGTGCTACTGAACGTCAGACCGAATCAATCGATTTAGATTAGAGTACTCTTTTATAACGCACACACTCGACTACATTGCTGGACATGCATTAGCAAAATCAAAGGCAAGACCATCCCTAGTTAGCTAGCTAAGTAAGTCATGTTATTTAGAGCTCATTCAAATGGAACTGATTTAGTTAGCTAGTTATATTGCCAGCTAGGAGTGCACACATTGACTTTTCATAACATAATCAGAATGAAGAGTTCTATGCCCTTGCACATACATAGAGATTTTGATTTCTTGCATCCTGTCTCCTCTCTTTCTCAAAACATCAGAGGGAAGTGAGGAGAGCACTGGAGGAGAGCTCATCCCAATGCTTTCCTGACATTCCTCTCTCCTCTCTTGCCTTCTAAGGTTTTGACAAGGAAAAAAGGAAAAGGTGCTTGAGATACAGCCCTCATCTTTATCGTAATCTACAAGGTCTTAACGCCCTCTTCTTTCTCTCCATCTTCCTCCTCGCAGGATGACCAACGCGTGCCACAGGAAGTGCGTGCCCCCCCACTACAAGGAGGCAGAGCTGTCTAAAGGGGAGGCGGTCTGTCTGGACCGCTGTGTGGCCAAGTACCTGGATCTACACGAGAGGCTGGGCCGCAAGCTCACCGAGCTCTCAGTTCAGGACGAGGAGATGATGAGGAAGAACGCTATTGGACAATAATATATATATATATATTTTTAGGGAGGGATGGGGTGGGTTAGTGCTAGGGTTACCATGCTTTCTGTGCGGGGGGATAGAGAGAGGGAGCGATAGGGTTTAATAAACGTATGGCTCTTATGGAGGGGATGGAGTTGCCGTCCAGAGTGGGTTGGGTGTGTTTAAAGAGCAAGATGCTTGGGAAGGAAGGTTTGTGATTACGGTGTGGATTGGAAATTGGGATGGATGAAGCCTGTTTTGTGTGAACAGAGGTTGTACTTGTGGTTTGAGCCAAGATCTTTTTTTTTTTTTTACAGCAAAGACACTAATGTCCATAGTTAACTATGATATGTTCAGCCAATCAGTGCTCTCTCAGCATTGTGTGTGTAGCCCTTTTTAGTTATGTGGGTGTGTCCGGGTGATGACGAATTGAGAAATCCCCCAATAATGTTTAACAAAATGCTTTCATTGTTCCATAGTGCAGTATTCTTCAAGCCATTCCTTAGGGGGACCCTGGGAGATGCTCCTTTCTGCTCTAGCCATGGACTAATACACCTGTCTCAACTGATGACGGACACCCGTTGGGCTCATATCAGTGTCTCAGAGTAGGAGTGCTGATCTAGGCTTTATGAGTACGGGCCCTTGTCCCGTAGGAATAGATGGAGACACTGCTGTAGTCAATACGAGGACCATGCCTATCTGAGTGTCATTTCTTTTACATTTTTGATCAGTCTCAGTTTGTTCATTGGCTTTTTGTATTTTCTTCATGTTGAAACTGTGCTAATGTTGTACAAAGTTTTCTTTTGTGACATTTTAAAAACCTTTTTTGTTTTAAATCTGAATAAATATTGTTATAGTATATATTTTAGTTTTTAGTTATAAGTTCTACACTGTATTTTCTTCACAGTAATACAATAACACTTGTACTTATTATTATAGTTTAAATGGCACCCTTTTTCCTATGTAGTGCACTATTTTTGACCAGAGCACACTGGTCCTTGGTCAGAAGTAGTGCACTATATAGGGAATAGGGTGCCGTTTGGGATGTATTAGCCTTATTCAATGTTAAACATTGCAGGAAAATAAGGTGTTCAATCTCAAACATGTTTACTTAGTAGACTTGTATGACGTTTCCCTCAGTTTCTTGAAACCTCCCTCCCATTGCAAATAAAATCAACTGTCAATTTCAAGGGTCATATTGACTTTACAACACACAAGAGCAGTCAATGCACTGCACGTTGCTTTTTCGAGATGGAACCAACATTTCGTAGGACGATGTATACCATGCGTATCGCGTACATATAACTAATACAACTTAAACTAAATATATTCTGTAGCTTTAAGACAATCTAATAGAACGTGAAACTAAAAATGCTCTAAGACGAACATGGATAGGGTTAAAAAGAGGAAGTGAGCACACAGCGGAGTTTCGTTTCCTAATGAAAGTTTTAATTTGTGATCTGTTCTTTAACACGAGAAAGGAGAAGCGCAAGTACAGTAGTACGAGACGGGGACACCAAGAAAGAATACGCAGTTTTATTCGTGCACATGACAATACAATAGCCCTGAAGGGCGACAGAACAACGCCGATCCTGACATAATAATGGTGAGTGTATTGCATCTTTGCATGTATTGAATCGCGCACTCGTGTATTTTATACGACATTGATTTAAAGGTTTGTTTTCATAAATATTTATATATTCAAGTTAGAAGTATTGTCCGCCATTGTAGATGGTCACTATTTAAAATGGTGTTCTTTTTGGTCACACTGTTTTAGAAGTCAAAACGTTTTAATGCAATCGAAGTATCAATGTATATGTATTCTTTGATAATGGAATAATAGTTGTATTTCTTTGGTCTTTGAATGATTGATCATGAAGCAACAAGCCACTGTGCTCAACTCAACCATATTCCCCATGGTTAAAACGTCATTTTAAAACGTTTATTACACCGCACTTCATTAGTAGTCTATTTTCATTGAAGTGTGAAAAGAAATTCAATATTCATGTGCTTACTGCTGTTCTCTGTATCGTCCGACAGATGGCGGAGGCCGACGCGGAAGAGAACGTGTACCGCGAGGCTGTGGCGGAGTCGCCTGTTGCGCCCCTAATGGCGACATTAACATTGACGACCTGTTACCCGACGGTCCTCAGGGAATATTCAAGGACAGGTGTTGTGTGAAAAAAACATGAAAAATACAATGTTTTTTCAACTTTGCTACCGATGTTTACAATGCAATATCCTGCGATTTTTTAAGGAGCATTCCACACTTTTTGGTTTGTTATGCCAGTGTGCTCTCTTGTCTTATTAGTTATTCTCTGAAATTATTAAAAAACTACAACACTAACAACCCTGTATTTCCCTCCCTTCAACTCTCTCTCTCTCCCTCCTTTCACTTCTCTCTCCCTCCCTTCACCTCTCTCTCTCCCTCCCTTCACCTCTCTCTTCTCCTCCCTTCACCTCTCCTCTCTTTCCCCTCCCTTCACCTCTCTCCCCCTCCCTTCACCTCTCTCTCTCCCTCCCTTCACCTCTCTCTCTCCCCCCTCCCTTCACCTCTCTCTCCCCTCCCTTCACCTCTCTCTCTCCTCCTTTCACTTCTCTCTCTCCCTCCCTTCACCTCTCTCCCTCTCCCTCCCTTCACCTCTCTCTCTTCCCTCCTTCACCTCTCTCTCTCTTCCCCTCCCTTCACCTCTCTCTCCCCTCCCTTCACCTCTCTCTCCCCCTCCCTTCACCTCTCTCTCTCCTCCTCCCTTCACCTCTCTCCCCTCCCTTCACCTCTCTCTCTCCCCCCCTCCCTTCACCTCTCTCTCCCCCTCCCTTCACCTCTCTCTCCTCCCTTCATCTCTCTCTCCCACTCCCTTCACCTCTCTCTCCCCTCCCTTCACCTCTCTCTCTCCCCTCCCTTCACCTCTCTCTCCCTCCCTTCACCTCTCTCTCTCCTCTCCTTCACCTCTCACCTCCCCTCCCTTCACCTCCCTCTCTCCCCTCCCTTCACCTCTCTCTCCCCCTCCCTTCACCTCTCTCTCTCTCCCCTCCCTTCACCTCTCTCTCCCCTCCCTTCACCCTCTCTCTCCCCCTCCCTTCACCTCTCTCCCCTCCCTCCCTCTCTCTCCCCTCCCTTCACCTCTCTCTCTCTCCCTCCCTTCACCTCTCTCTCCCCCTCCCTTCACCTCTCTCCCCACCCCTTCACTCTCTCTCTCCCCTCCCCACTCCCTCCTTCACCTCTCTCTCCCCTCCCCTCTCCCCCTCCCTTCACCTCTCTCTCCCCCTCCCTTCACCTCTCCCCTCCCTTCCCTGTTCCCTCCCTCCCTTTACCTCTCTCCCTCTCCCTCCCCTGTTCCCCTCTCCCCTTTACCTGTCTCTCTTTCTCCCCTCCCTTCACCTCTCTCTCCCCCTCCTTCACCTCTCTCTCCCTCCCTTCACCTCTCTCTCCCCCCTCCCTTCACATCTCTCTCTCTCCCTTCACCTCCTCTCCCCTCCCTTTCTCTCTCTCCCCTCCTTCACCTCTCTCTCTCTCCTCTTCACCTCTCTCTCCCTCCTTCACCTCTCTCTCTCTCCCCCCTCCCTTCTCCTCTCTCTCCCCCTCCCTTCACTCTCTCTCTCCCCTCCCCACCACCTCTCTCTCTCTCCCCTCCCTTCACCTCTCTCTCCCTCCCTTCACCTCTCTCTCCCCTCCCTTCACCTCTCTCTCCCCTCCCTTCACCCATCCCTTCTCCTCCCCCTCCCTTCTTCACCTCTCTCTCCCCCCTCCCTTCACCTCTCCCCCATCCCCTTCACCTCTCTCCCCCCATCCCTTCACCTCTCTCTCTCCCTCCCTTCACCTCTCTCTCTCCCTCCCCTTCCCTCTCTCTCCTCCCCTTCTCCTCTCTCTCTCCTCCCTTCACCTCTCTCTCTCCCCCCTCCCTTCACCTCTCTCTCCCCTCTCCCCTCTCCCTTCACCTCTCTCTCTCTCCCCCTCCCCTTCACCCCTCCCCTTCCCTGTTCCCCTCCCTTCACCTCTCTCCCCCTCTTCCCTCCCCTGTTCCCCCCTCCCCTTTACCTGTCTCTCTTTCCCTCTCCCCCTCCCTTCACCTCTCTTTCTCCCTCCCCCTCCCCTGTCCCCCTCCCCCTTCACATCTCTCTCCCTCCCCCTCCCTGTCCCCCTCCCTTCACATCTCTCCTCTCTCTCTCTCTCCCTCCCCTCCCCTGTCCCCCTCTCCCTCCCTTCACCTCTCTGTCTCTCTCTTCACCCCTTCCCCAGATGGAGGAGTTCCTGGGCCCCCAGCCAGAGTACGATGAGGAAGAGGAGGAGAAGAAGTATTACAGGAGGAAGAAGCTGGGCGTGGTGAAGAACGTCCTGGGGGCCAGCGTCGGGGCATGATCATATACAGTGTCTACATGGGTAACACCTGTCTGTCTGTCTGTTCCATTTTGTGCATGTTTTGTGTGTCATGTGTTCAGTCATTTATATGTGTGTGTGTCTGCAGGCCTGTTGCAGATGCAGCTGATCCTCCACTATGATGAGACGTACAGGGAGGTGAAGTATGGTAACCTGGGTCTGGAGGACATCGACAAGAAGATGCTGATGGGGATCAACGTTACACCCATCATAGCCCTGTTATACACCCCCATACTCATCAGGTATACTATATATATATATATACACCCATCATAGGCCTGTTATACACCTCCATACTCATCAGGTATACTATATATATATATATATATACACCCATCATAGCCCTGTTATACACCCCCATACTCATCAGGTATACTATATATACACCCATCATAGCCCTGTTATACACCCCCATACTCATCAGGTATACTATATATATATATATACACCATCATAGCCCTGTTATACACCCCCATACTCATCAGGGTATACTATATATATATATATATATATATATATATATATACCCCATCATAGCCCTGTTATACACCCCCATACTCCATCAGGTATACTATGTATATATATACACCCATCATAGCCCTGTTATATACCCCCATACTCATCAGGTATACTATATATATATACACCCATCATAGCCCTGTTATACACCCCCATACTCATCAGGTATACTATATATATATATACACCCATCATAGCCCTGTTATATACCCCCATACTCATCAGGTATACTATATATATATACACCCATCATAGCCCTGTTATACACCCCCATACTCATCAGGTATACTATATATATATATACACCCATCATAGCCCTGTTATATACCCCATACTCATCAGGTATACTATATATATATATATACACCATCATAGCCCTGTTATACAACCCCATACTCATCAGGTATACTATATATATATATACACCCATCATAGGCCTGTTATACACCCCATACTCATCAGGTATACTATATATATATATATATATATACACCCATCATAGCCCTGTTATACACCCCCATACTCATCAGGTATACTATATATATATACACCCATCATAGGCCTGTTATACACCCCCATACTCATCAGGTATACTATATATATATACACCCATCATAGGCCTGTTATACACCCCCATACTCATCAGGTATACTATATATACACCCATCATAGGCCTGTTATACACCCCCATACTCATCAGGTATACTATATATACACCCATCATAGGCCTGTTATACACCCCCATACTCATCAGGTATACTATATATATACACCCATCATAGGCCTGTTATACACCCCATACTCATCAGGTATACTATATATATACACCCATCATAGCCCTGTTATACACCCCCATACTCATCAGGTATACTATATATATACCCATCATAGGCCTGTTATACACCCCCATACTCATCAGGTATACTATATATATATATATATATATATACAGGGGGCAAAACAGTATTTAGTCAGCCACCAATTGTGCAAGTTATCCCACTTAAAAAGATGAGAGATGCCTGTACTTTTCATCATAGGTACACTTCAACTATGACAGACAAATGAGAAAAATTCCAGAAAATCACATTGTAGGATTTTTAATGAATTTATTTGCAAATTATAGTGGAAAATAAGTATTTGGTCACCTACAAACAAGCAAGATTTCTGGCTCTCACAGACCTGTAACTTCTTCTTTAAGAGGTTCCTCTGTCCTCCACTCGTTACATGTATTAATGGCACCAGTTTGGACTTGTTATCAGTATAAAAGACACCTGTCCACAACCCTCAAACAGTCACACTCCAAACTCCACAAACAAAATTGTAGACCTCCACCAGGCTGGGAAGACTGAATCTGCAATAGGTAAGCAAGCAGCTAGGTTTGAAGAAATCAACTGTGGGAGCAATTATTAGGAAATGGAAGACATACAAGACCACTGATAATCTCCCTTGATCTGGGGCTCCACGCAAATCCACCCCGTGGGGTCAAAATTATCACAAGAATGGTGAGCAAAATCTGAGAACCACACGGGGGACCTAGTGAATGACCTGCAGAGAGCTGGGACCAAAGTGACAAAGCCTACCATCAGTAACACACTATGCCGCCAGGGACTCAAATCCTGCAGTGCCAGACGTGTCCCCCTGCTTAAGCCAGTACATGTCCAGGCCCGTCTGAAGTTTGCTAGAGAGCATTTGGGCGATCCAGAAGAAGATTGGGAGAATGTCATATGGTCAGATGAAACCAAAATATAACTTTTTGGTAAAAACTCAACTCGTTGTGTTTGGAGGACAAAGAATGCTGAGTTGCATCCAAAGAACACCATACCTACTGTGAAGCATGGGGGGTGAAAACATCATGCTTTGGGGCTGTTTTTCTGCAAAGGGACCAGGACGACTGATCCGTGTAAAGGAAAGAATGAATGGGGCCATGTATCGTGAGATTTTGAGTGAAAACCTCCTTCCATCAGCAAGGGCATTGAAGATGAAACGTGGCTGGGTCTTTCAGCATGACAATGATCCCAAACACACCGCCCGGGCAACAAAGGAGTGGCTTCGTAAGAAGCATTTCAAGGTCCTGGAGTGGCCTGGCCAGTCTCCAGCTCTCAACCCCATAGACAATCTTTGGAGGGAGTTGAAAGTCTGTGTTGCCCAGCAACAGCCCCAAAACATCACTGCTCTAGAGGAGATATGTATGGAGGAATGGGTCAAAATACCAGCAACAGTGTGTGAAAACCTTGTGAAGACTTACAGAAAACTTTTGACCTCTGTCATTGCCAAGAAAGGGTATATAACAAAGTACTGAGAAACTTTTGTTCTTGACCAAATACTTATTTTCCACCATAATTTGCAAATAAATTCATTAAAAATCCTACAATGTGATTTTCTGGATTTTTTTTCTCATTTTGTCTGTCATAGTTGAAG